>NW_024399985.1:0-54525 GCF_905171765.1 Bufo bufo
CACTGTGCCTGTATAGTGGTGTAGAACACTGTGCCTGTATAGTGGTGTAGAACACTGTGCCTGTATAGTGGTGTAGAACACTGTGCCTGTATAGTGGTGTAGAACACTGTGCCTGTATAGCGGTGTAGAACACTGTGCCTGTATAGCGGTGTAGAACACTGTGCCTGTATAGCGGTGTAGAACACTGTGCCTGTATAGCGGTGTAGAACACTGTGCCTGTATAGTGGTGTAGAACACTGTGCCTGTATAGTGGTGTAGAACACTGTGCCTGTATAGTGGTGTAGAACACTGTGCCTGTATAGGGGTGTAGAACACTGTGCCTTTTTTAGCGGTATAGAACACTGTGCCTGTATAGCGGTGTAGAAAACTGTGCCTGTATAGCGGTGTAGAACACTGTGCCTGTATAGCGGTGTAGAACGCTGTGCCTGTTTAGCGGTGTAGAACACTGTGCCTGTATAGCGGTGTAGAACACTGTGCCTGTATAGTGGTGTAGAACACTGTGCCTGTATAGTGGTGTAGAACACTGTGCCTGTATAGTGGTGTAGAACACTGTGCCTGTATAGTGGTGTAGAACACTGTGCCTTTTTTAGCGGTGTAGAACACTGTGCCTGTATAGCGGTGTAGAACACTGTGCCTGTATAGCGGTGTAGAACACTGTGCCTGTATAGAGGTGTAGAACACTGTGCCTGTATAGCGGTGTAGAACACTGTGCCTGTATAGTGGTGTAGAACACTGTGCCTGTATAGTGGTGTAGAACACTGTGCCTGTATAGTGGTGTAGAACACTGTGCCTGTATAGTGGTGTAGAACACTGTGCCTGTATAGCTGTGTAGAACACTGTGCCTGTATAGTGGTGTAGAACACTGTGCCTGTATAGTGGTGTAGAACACTGTGCCTGTATAGTGGTGTAGAACACTGTGCCTGTATAGTGGTGTAGAACACTGTGCCTGTATAGTGGTGTAAAACACTGTGCCTGTATAGTGGTGTAGAACACTGTGCCTGTATAGTGGTGTAGAACACTGTGCCTGTATAGCGGTGTAGAACACTGTGCCTGTATAGCGGTGTAGAACACTGTGCCTGTATAGCGGTGTAGAACACTGTGCCTGTATAGCGGTGTAGAACACTGTGCCTGTATAGCGGTGTAGAACACTGTGCCTGTATAGCGGTGTAGAACACTGTGCCTGTATAGTGGTGTAGAACACTGTGCCTGTATAGTGGTGTAGAACACTGTGCCTGTATAGTGGTGTAGAACACTGTGCCTGTATAGGGGTGTAGAACACTGTGCCTTTTTTAGCGGTGTAGAACACTGTGCCTGTATAGCGGTGTAGAACACTGTGCCTGTATAGCGGTGTAGAACACTGTGCCTGTATAGTGGTGTAGAACACTCTGCCTGTATAGCGGTGTAGAACACTGTGCCTGTATAGCGGTGTAGAACACTGTGCCTGTATAGTGGTGTAGAACACTGTGCCTGTATAGTGGTGTAGAACACTGTGCCTGTATAGTGGTGTAGAACACTGTGCCTGTATAGTGGTGTAGAACACTGTGCCTTTTTTAGCGGTGTAGAACACTGTGCCTGTATAGCGGTGTAGAACACTGTGCCTGTATAGCGGTGTAGAACACTGTGCCTGTATAGTGGTGTAGAACACTGTGCCTGTATAGTGGTGTAGAACACTGTGCCTGTATAGTGGTGTAGAACACTGTGCCTGTATAGTGGTGTAGAACACTGTGCCTGTATAGCTGTGTAGAACACTGTGCCTGTATAGTAGTGTAGAACACTGTGCCTGTATAGTGGTGTAGAACACTGTGCCTGTATAGTGGTGTAGAACACTGTGCCTGTATAGTGGTGTAGAACACTGTGCCTGTATAGGGGTGTAGAACACTGTGCCTGTATAGTGGTGTAGAACACTGTGCCTGTATAGTGGTGTAGAACACTGTGCCTGTATAGCTGTGTAGAACACTGTGCCTGTATAGCGGTGTAGAACACTGTGCCTTTTTTAGCGGTGTAGAACACTGTGCCTGTATAGTGGTGTAGAACACTGTGCCTGTAAAGCGGTGTAGAACACTGTGCCTGTATAGTGGTGTAGAACACTGTGCCTGTATAGGGGTGTAGAACACTGTGCCTGCATAGTGGTGTAGAACACTGTGCCTGTATAGCGATGTAAAACACTGTGCCTGTATAGTGGTGTAGAACACTGTGCCTGTATAGTGGTGTAGAACACTGTGCCTGTATAGTGGTGTAGAACACTGTGCCTGTATAGCGGTGTAGAACACTGTGCCTGTATAGTGGTGTAGAACACTGTGCCTGTATAGTGGTGTAGAACACTGTTCCTGTATAGTGGTGTAGAACACTGTGCCTGTATAGTGGTGTAGAACACTGTGCCTGTATAGTGGTGTAGAACACTGTGCCTGTATAGTGGTGTAGAACACTGTGCCTGTATAGCTGTGTAGAACACTGTGCCTGTATAGCGGTGTAGAACACTGTGCCTTTTTTAGCGGAGTAGAACACTGTGCCTGTATAGTGGTGTAGAACACTGTGCCTGTAAAGCGGTGTAGAACACTGTGCCTGTATAGTGGTGTAGAACACTGTGCCTGTATAGGGGTGTAGAACACTGTGCCTGCATAGTGGTGTAGAACACTGTGCCTGTATAGCGGTGTAGAACACTGTGCCTGTATAGTGGTGTAGAACACTGTGCCTGTATAGTGGTGTAGAACACTGTGCCTGTATAGTGGTGTAGAACACTGTGCCTGTATAGCGGTGTAGAACACTGTGCCTGTATAGTGGTGTAGAACACTGTGCCTGTATAGTGGTGTAGAACACTGTTCCTGTATAGTGGTGTAGAACACTGTGCCTGTATAGTGGTGTAGAACACTGTGCCTGTATAGTGGTGTAGAACACTGTGCCTGTATAGGGGTGTAGAACACTGTGCCTGTATAGTGGTGTAGAACACTGTGCCTGTATAGTGGTGTAGAACACTGTGCCTGTATTGGGGTGTAGAACACTGTGCCTGTATAGCGGTGTAGAACACTGTGCCTGTATAGTGGTGTAGAACACTGTGCCTGTATAGTGGTGTAGAACACTGTGCCTGTATAGCGGTGTAGAACACTGTGCCTGTATAGTGGTGTAGAACACTGTGCCTGTATATGGGTGTAGAACACTGTGCCTGTATAGCGGTGTAAAACACTGTGCCTGTATAGCGGTGTAGAACACTGTGCCTGTATAGTGGTGTAGAACACTGTGCCTGTATAGTGGTGTAGATCACTGTGCCTGTATAGTAATGTAGAACACTGTGCCTGTATAGTGGTGTAGAACACTGTGCCTGTATAGCGGTGTAGAACACTGTGACTGTATAGCGGTGTAGAACACTGTGCCTGTATAGTGGTGTAGAACACTGTGCCTGTATAGCGGTGTAGAACACTGTGCCTGTATAGCGGTGTAGAACACTGTGCCTGTATAGTGGTGTAGAACACTGTGCCTGTATAGTGGTGTAGAACACTGTGCCTGTATAGTGGTGTAGAACACTGTGCCTGTATAGTGGTGTAGAACACTGTGCCTGTATAGGGGTGTAGAACACTGTGCCTTTTTTAGCGGTGTAGAACACTGTGCCTGTATAGCGGTGTAGAACACTGTGCCTGTATAGCGGTGTAGAACACTGTGCCTGTATAGTGGTGTAGAACACTGTGCCTGTATAGCGGTGTAGAACACTGTGCCTGTATAGCGGTGTAGAACACTGTGCCTGTATAGTGGTGTAGAACACTGTGCCTGTATAGTGGTGTAGAACACTGTGCCTGTATAGTGGTGTAGAACACTGTGCCTGTATAGTGGTGTAGAACACTGTGCCTTTTTTAGCGGTGTAGAACACTGTGCCTGTATAGCGGTGTAGAACACTGTGCCTGTATAGCGGTGTAGAACACTGTGCCTGTATAGCGGTGTAGAACACTGTGCCTGTATAGCGGTGTAGAACACTGTGCCTGTATAGTGGTGTAGAACACTGTGCCTGTATAGTGGTGTAGAACACTGTGCCTGTATAGTGGTGTAGAACACTGTGCCTGTATAGTGGTGTAGAACACTGTGCCTGTATAGCTGTGTAGAACACTGTGCCTGTATAGTGGTGTAGAACACTGTGCCTGTATAGTGGTGTAGAACACTGTGCCTGTATAGTGGTGTAGAACATTGTGCCTGTATAGTGGTGTAGAACACTGTGCCTGTATAGGGGTGTAGAACACTGTGCCTGTATAGTGGTGTAGAACACTGTGCCTGTATAGTGGTGTAGAACACTGTGCCTGTATAGCTGTGTAGAACACTGTGCCTGTATAGCGGTGTAGAACACTGTGCCTTTTTTAGCGGTGTAGAACACTGTGCCTGTATAGTGGTGTAGAACACTGTGCCTGTATAGCTGTGTAGAACACTGTGCCTGTATAGTGGTGTAGAACACTGTGCCTGTATAGTGGTGTAGAACACTGTGCCTGTATAGTGGTGTAGAACACTGTGCCTGTATAGTGGTGTAGAACACTGTGCCTGTATAGGGGTGTAGAACACTGTGCCTGTATAGTGGTGTAGAACACTGTGCCTGTATAGTGGTGTAGAACACTGTGCCTGTATAGCTGTGTAGAACACTGCGCCTGTATAGCGGTGTAGAACACTGTGCCTTTTTTAGCGGTGTAGAACACTGTGCCTGTATAGTGGTGTAGAACACTGTGCCTGTAAAGCGGTGTAGAACACTGTGCCTGTATAGTGGTGTAGAACACTGTGCCTGTATAGGGGTGTAGAACACTGTGCCTGTATAGTGGTGTAGAACACTGTGCCTGTATAGCGGTGTAGAACACTGTGCCTGTATAGTGGTGTAGAACACTGTGCCTGTATAGTGGTGTAGAACACTGTGCCTGTATAGGGGTGTAGAACACTGTGCCTGTATAGCGGTGTAGAACACTGTGCCTGTATAGTGGTGTAGAACACTGTGCCTGTATAGTGGTGTAGAACACTGTTCCTGTATAGTGGTGTAGAACACTGTGCCTGTATAGTGGTGTAGAACACTGTGCCTGTATAGTGGTGTAGAACACTGTGCCTGTATAGGGGTGTAGAACACTGTGCCTGTATAGTGGTGTAGAACACTGTGCCTGTATAGTGGTGTAGAACACTGTGCCTGTATAGTGGTGTAGATCACTGTGCCTGTATAGTAATGTAGAACACTGTGCCTGTATAGCGGTGTAGAACACTGTGCCTGTATAGCGGTGTAGAACACTGTGACTGTATAGCGGTGTAGAACACTGTGCCTGTATAGCGGTGTAGAACACTGTGCCTGTATAGTGGTGTAGAACACTGTGCCTGTATAGTGGTGTAGAACACTGTGCCTGTATAGTGGTGTAGAACACTGTGCCTGTATAGCGGTGTAGAACACTGTGCCTGTATAGTGGTGTAGAACACTGTGCCTGTATGGTGGTGTAGAACACTGTGCCTGTATAGTGGTGTAGAACACTGTGCCTGTAAAGCGGTGTAGAACACTGTGCCTGTATAGCGGTGTAGAACACTGTGCCTGTATAGCGGTGTAGAACACTGTGCCTGTATAGCGGTGTAGAACACTGTGCCTGTATAGTGGTGTAGAACACTGTGACTGTATAGTGGTGTAGAACACTGTGCCTGTATAGCGGTGTAGAACACTGTGCCTGTATAGCGGTGTAGAACACTGTGCCTGTATAGCGGTGTAGAACACTGTGCCTGTATAGCTGTGTAGAACACTGTGCCTGTATAGCGGTGTAGAACACTGTGCCTGTATAGCGGTGTAGAACACTGTGCCTGTATAGCTGTGTAGAACACTGTGCCTGTATAGCGATGTAGAACACTGTGCCTGTATAGCGGTGTAGAACACTGTGCCTGTATAGTGGTGTAGAACACTGTGCCTGTATAGAGGTGTAGAACACTGTGCTTGTATAGTGGTGTAGAGCACTGTGCCTGTATGGCGGTGTAGAACACTGTGCCTGTATAGTGGTGTAGAACACTCTGCCTGTATAGCGGTGTAGAACACTGTGCCTGTATAGCTGTGTAGAACACTGTGCCTGTATAGCGGTGTATAACACTGTGCCTGTATAGCGGTGTAGAACACTGTGCCTGTATAGCGGTGTAGAACACTGTGCCTGTATAGCGGTGTAGAACACTGTGCCTGTATAGCGGTGTAGAACACTGTGCCTGTAAAGCGGTGTAGAACACTGTGCCTGTATAGCGGTGTAGAGCACTGTGCCTGTATGGCGGTGTAGAACACTGTGCCTGTATAGTGGTGTAGAACACTCTGCCTGTATAGCGGTGTAGAACACTGTGCCTGTATAGCTGTGTAGAACACTGTGCCTGTATAGCAGTGTATAACACTGTGCCTGTATAGCGGTGTAGAACACTGTGCCTGTATAGCGGTGTAGAACACTGTGCCTGTATAGCGGTGTAGAACACTGTGCCTGTATAGCGGTGTAGAACACTGTGCCTGTATAGCGGTGTAGAACACTGTGCCTGTATAGCTGTGTAGAACACTGTGCCTGTATAGCGGTGTAGAACACTGTGCCTGTATAGCGGTGTAGAACACTGTGCCTGTATAGCTGTGTAGAACACTGTGCCTGTATAGCGGTGTAGAACACTGTGCCTGTATAGCGGTGTAGAACACTGTGCCTGTATAGCGGTGTAGAACACTGTGCCTGTATAGCGGTGTAGAACACTGTGCCTGTATAGCGGTGTGGAACACTGTGCCTGTATAGCTGTGTAGAACACTGTGCCTGTATAGCGGTGTAGAACACTGTGCCTGTATAGCGGTGTAGAACACTGTGCCTGTATAGCTGTGTAGAACACTGTGCCTGTATAGCGGTGTAGAACACTGTGCCTGTATAGCGGTGTGGAACACTGTGCCTGTATAGCGGTGTAGAACACTGTGCCTGTATAGCGGTGTAGAACACTGTGCCTGTATAGTGGTGTAGAACACTGTGCCTGTATAGCGGTGTAGAACACTGTGCCTGTATAGTGGTGTAGAACACTGTGCCTGTATAGTGGTGTAGAACACTGTGCCTGTATAGCGGTGTAGAACACTGTGCCTGTATAGTGGTGTAGAACACTGTGCCTGTATAGGGGTGTAGAACACTGTGCCTGTATAGGGGTGTAGAACACTGTGCCTGTATAGCGGTGTAGAACACTGTGCCTGTATAGCGGTGTAGAACACTGTGCCTGTATAGCGGTGTAGAACACTGTGCCTGTATAGTGGTGTAGAACACTGTGCCTGTATAGTGGTGTAGATCACTGTGCCTGTATAGTAATGTAGAACACTGTTCCTGTATAGTGGTGTAGAACACTGTGCCTGTATAGCGGTGTAGAACACTGTGACTGTATAGCGGTGTAAAACACTGTGCCTGTATAGTGGTGTAGAACACTGTGCCTGTATAGTGGTGTAGAACACTGTGCCTGTATAGCGGTGTAGAACACTGTGCCTGTATAGTGGTGTAGAACACTGTGCCTGTATAGCGGTGTTGAACACTGTGCCTGTATAGCTGTGTAGAACACTGTGCCTGTATAGCGGTGTAGAACACTGTGCCTGTATAGCGGTGTAGAACACTGTGCCTGTATAGCGGTGTAGAACACTGTGCCTGTATAGTGGTGTAGAACACTGTGCCTGTATAGTGGTGTAGAACACTGTGCCTGTATAGCGGTGTAGAACACTGTGCCTGTATAGCGGTGTAGAACACTGTGCCTGTATAGTGCTGTAGAACACTGTGCCTGTATAGTGGTGTAGATCACTGTGCCTGTATAGTAATGTAGAACACTGTGCCTGTATAGCGGTGTAGAACACTGTGCCTGTATAGCGGTGTAGAACACTGTGACTGTATAGCGGTGTAGAACACTGTGCCTGTATAGCGGTGTAGAACACTGTGCCTGTATAGCGGTGTAGAACACTGTGCCTGTATAGTGGTGTAGAACACTGTGCCTGTATAGTGGTGTAGAACACTGTGCCTGTATAGCGGTGTAGAACACTGTGCCTGTATAGTGGTGTAGAACACTGTGCCTGTATAGTGGTGTAGAACACTGTGCCTGTATAGTGGTGTAGAACACTGTGCCTGTATAGTGGTGTAGAACACTGTGCCTGTAAAGCGGTGTAGAACACTGTGCCTGTATAGCGGTGTAGAACACTGTGCCTGTATAGCGGTGTAGAACACTGTGCCTGTATAGTGGTGTAGAACACTGTGACTGTATAGTGGTGTAGAACACTGTGCCTGTATAGCGGTGTAGAACACTGTGCCTGTATAGCGGTGTAGAACACTGTGCCTGTATAGCGGTGTAGAACACTGTGCCTGTATAGCTGTGTAGAACACTGTGCCTGTATAGCGGTGTAGAACACTGTGCCTGTATAGCGGTGTAGAACACTGTGCCTGTATAGCTGTGTAGAACACTGTGCCTGTATAACGATGTAGAACACTGTGCCTGTATAGCGGTGTAGAACACTGTGCCTGTATAGTGGTGTAGAACACTGTGCCTGTATAGAGGTGTAGAACACTGTGCTTGTATAGTGGTGTAGAGCACTGTGCCTGTATGGCGGTGTAGAACACTGTGCCTGTATAGTGGTGTAGAACACTGTGCCTGTATAGTGGTGTAGAACACTGTTCCTGTATAGGGGTGTAGAACACTGTGCCTGTATAGTGGTGTAGAACACTGTGCCTGTATAGTGGTGTAGAACACTGTGCCTGTATAGCGGTGTAGAACACTGTGCCTGTATAGCGGTGTAGAACACTGTGCCTGTATAGCGGTGTAGAACACTGTGCCTGTATAGTGGTGTAGAACACTGTGCCTGTATAGTGGTGTAGAACACTGTGCCTGTATAGTGGTGTAGAACACTGTGCCTGTATAGTGGTGTAGAACACTGTGCCTGTATAGTGGTGTAGAACACTGTGCCTGTATAGTGATGTAGAACACTGTGCCTGTATAGTGGTGTAGAACACTGTGCCTGTATAGTGGTGTAGAACACTGTGCCTGTATAGGGGTGTAGAACACTGTGCCTGTATAGTGGTGTAGAACACTGTGCCTGTATAGTGGTGTAGAACACTGTGCCTGTATAGGGGTGTAGAACACTGTGCCTGTATAGTGGTGTAGAACACTGTGCCTGTATAGTGGTGTAAAACACTGTGCCTGTATAGTGGTGTAGAACACTGTGCCTGTATAGTGGTGTAGAACACTGTGCCTGTATAGTGGTGTAGAACACTGTGCCTGTATAGTGGTGTAGATCACTGTGCCTGTATAGTGGTGTAGAACACTGTGCCTTTATAGTGCTGTAGAACACTGTGCCTGTATAGCGGTGTAGAACACTGTGCCTGTATAGCGGTGTAGAACACTGTGCCTGTATAGCTGTGTAGAACACTGTGCCTGTATAATGGTGTAGAACACTATGCCTGTATAGCGGTGTAGAACACTGTGCCTTTTTTAGCGGTGTAGAACACTGTGCCTGTATAGCGGTGTAGAACACTGTGCCTGTATAGCGGTGTAGAACACTGTGCCTTTATAGTGGTGTAGAACACTGTGCCTGTATAGCGGTGTAGAACACTGTGCCTTTTTTAGCGGTGTAGAACACTGTGCCTGTATAGCGGTGTAGAACACTGTGCCTGTATAGTGGTGTAGAACACTGTGCCTGTATAGCGGTGTAGAACACTGTGCATGTATAGCGGTGTAGAACACTGTGCCTGTATAGCGGTGTAGAACACTGTGCCTGTATAGTGGTGTAGAACACTGTGCCTGTATAGTGGTGTAGAACACTGTGCCTGTATAGTGGTGTAGAACACTGTGCCTGTATAGTGGTGTAGAACACTGTGCCTGTATAGTGGTGTAGAACACTGTGCCTGTATAGTGGTGTAGAACACTGTGCCTGTATAGCGGTGTAGAACACTGTGCCTGTATAGCGGTGTAGAACACTGTGCCTGTATAGCGGTGTAGAACACTGTGCCTGTATAGCGGTGTAGAACACTGTGCCTGTATAGTGGTGTAGAACACTGTGCCTGTATAGTGGTGTAGAACACTGTGCCTGTATAGTGGTGTAGAACACTGTGCCTGTATAGGGGTGTAGAACACTGTGCCTTTTTTAGCGGTATAGAACACTGTGCCTGTATAGCGGTGTAGAAAACTGTGCCTGTATAGCGGTGTAGAACACTGTGCCTGTATAGCGGTGTAGAACGCTGTGCCTGTTTAGCGGTGTAGAACACTGTGCCTGTATAGCGGTGTAGAACACTGTGCCTGTATAGTGGTGTAGAACACTGTGCCTGTATAGTGGTGTAGAACACTGTGCCTGTATAGTGGTGTAGAACACTGTGCCTGTATAGTGGTGTAGAACACTGTGCCTTTTTTAGCGGTGTAGAACACTGTGCCTGTATAGCGGTGTAGAACACTGTGCCTGTATAGCGGTGTAGAACACTGTGCCTGTATAGAGGTGTAGAACACTGTGCCTGTATAGCGGTGTAGAACACTGTGCCTGTATAGTGGTGTAGAACACTGTGCCTGTATAGTGGTGTAGAACACTGTGCCTGTATAGTGGTGTAGAACACTGTGCCTGTATAGTGGTGTAGAACACTGTGCCTGTATAGCTGTGTAGAACACTGTGCCTGTATAGTGGTGTAGAACACTGTGCCTGTATAGTGGTGTAGAACACTGTGCCTGTATAGTGGTGTAGAACACTGTGCCTGTATAGTGGTGTAGAACACTGTGCCTGTATAGTGGTGTAAAACACTGTGCCTGTATAGTGGTGTAGAACACTGTGCCTGTATAGTGGTGTAGAACACTGTGCCTGTATAGCGGTGTAGAACACTGTGCCTGTATAGCGGTGTAGAACACTGTGCCTGTATAGCGGTGTAGAACACTGTGCCTGTATAGCGGTGTAGAACACTGTGCCTGTATAGCGGTGTAGAACACTGTGCCTGTATAGCGGTGTAGAACACTGTGCCTGTATAGTGGTGTAGAACACTGTGCCTGTATAGTGGTGTAGAACACTGTGCCTGTATAGTGGTGTAGAACACTGTGCCTGTATAGGGGTGTAGAACACTGTGCCTTTTTTAGCGGTGTAGAACACTGTGCCTGTATAGCGGTGTAGAACACTGTGCCTGTATAGCGGTGTAGAACACTGTGCCTGTATAGTGGTGTAGAACACTCTGCCTGTATAGCGGTGTAGAACACTGTGCCTGTATAGCGGTGTAGAACACTGTGCCTGTATAGCGGTGTAGAACACTGTGCCTGTATAGTGGTGTAGAACACTGTGCCTGTATAGTGGTGTAGAACACTGTGCCTGTATAGTGGTGTAGAACACTGTGCCTTTTTTAGCGGTGTAGAACACTGTGCCTGTATAGCGGTGTAGAACACTGTGCCTGTATAGCGGTGTAGAACACTGTGCCTGTATAGTGGTGTAGAACACTGTGCCTGTATAGTGGTGTAGAACACTGTGCCTGTATAGTGGTGTAGAACACTGTGCCTGTATAGTGGTGTAGAACACTGTGCCTGTATAGCTGTGTAGAACACTGTGCCTGTATAGTAGTGTAGAACACTGTGCCTGTATAGTGGTGTAGAACACTGTGCCTGTATAGTGGTGTAGAACACTGTGCCTGTATAGTGGTGTAGAACACTGTGCCTGTATAGGGGTGTAGAACACTGTGCCTGTATAGTGGTGTAGAACACTGTGCCTGTATAGTGGTGTAGAACACTGTGCCTGTATAGCTGTGTAGAACACTGTGCCTGTATAGCGGTGTAGAACACTGTGCCTTTTTTAGCGGTGTAGAACACTGTGCCTGTATAGTGGTGTAGAACACTGTGCCTGTAAAGCGGTGTAGAACACTGTGCCTGTATAGTGGTGTAGAACACTGTGCCTGTATAGGGGTGTAGAACACTGTGCCTGCATAGTGGTGTAGAACACTGTGCCTGTATAGCGATGTAAAACACTGTGCCTGTATAGTGGTGTAGAACACTGTGCCTGTATAGTGGTGTAGAACACTGTGCCTGTATAGTGGTGTAGAACACTGTGCCTGTATAGCGGTGTAGAACACTGTGCCTGTATAGTGGTGTAGAACACTGTGCCTGTATAGTGGTGTAGAACACTGTTCCTGTATAGTGGTGTAGAACACTGTGCCTGTATAGTGGTGTAGAACACTGTGCCTGTATAGTGGTGTAGAACACTGTGCCTGTATAGTGGTGTAGAACACTGTGCCTGTATAGCTGTGTAGAACACTGTGCCTTTTTTAGCGGAGTAGAACACTGTGCCTGTATAGTGGTGTAGAACACTGTGCCTGTAAAGCGGTGTAGAACACTGTGCCTGTATAGTGGTGTAGAACACTGTGCCTGTATAGGGGTGTAGAACACTGTGCCTGCATAGTGGTGTAGAACACTGTGCCTGTATAGCGGTGTAGAACACTGTGCCTGTATAGTGGTGTAGAACACTGTGCCTGTATAGTGGTGTAGAACACTGTGCCTGTATAGTGGTGTAGAACACTGTGCCTGTATAGCGGTGTAGAACACTGTGCCTGTATAGTGGTGTAGAACACTGTGCCTGTATAGTGGTGTAGAACACTGTTCCTGTATAGTGGTGTAGAACACTGTGCCTGTATAGTGGTGTAGAACACTGTGCCTGTATAGTGGTGTAGAACACTGTGCCTGTATAGGGGTGTAGAACACTGTGCCTGTATAGTGGTGTAGAACACTGTGCCTGTATAGTGGTGTAGAACACTGTGCCTGTATTGGGGTGTAGAACACTGTGCCTGTATAGCGGTGTAGAACACTGTGCCTGTATAGTGGTGTAGAACACTGTGCCTGTATAGTGGTGTAGAACACTGTGCCTGTATAGCGGTGTAGAACACTGTGCCTGTATAGTGGTGTAGAACACTGTGCCTGTATATGGGTGTAGAACACTGTGCCTGTATAGCGGTGTAAAACACTGTGCCTGTATAGCGGTGTAGAACACTGTGCCTGTATAGTGGTGTAGAACACTGTGCCTGTATAGTGGTGTAGATCACTGTGCCTGTATAGTAATGTAGAACACTGTGCCTGTATAGTGGTGTAGAACACTGTGCCCGTATAGCGGTGTAGAACACTGTGACTGTATAGCGGTGTAGAACACTGTGCCTGTATAGTGGTGTAGAACACTGTGCCTGTATAGCGGTGTAGAACACTGTGCCTGTATAGCGGTGTAGAACACTGTGCCTGTATAGTGGTGTAGAACACTGTGCCTGTATAGTGGTGTAGAACACTGTGCCTGTATAGTGGTGTAGAACACTGTGCCTGTATAGTGGTGTAGAACACTGTGCCTGTATAGGGGTGTAGAACACTGTGCCTTTTTTAGCGGTGTAGAACACTGTGCCTGTATAGCGGTGTAGAACACTGTGCCTGTATAGCGGTGTAGAACACTGTGCCTGTATAGTGGTGTAGAACACTGTGCCTGTATAGCGGTGTAGAACACTGTGCCTGTATAGCGGTGTAGAACACTGTGCCTGTATAGTGGTGTAGAACACTGTGCCTGTATAGTGGTGTAGAACACTGTGCCTGTATAGTGGTGTAGAACACTGTGCCTGTATAGTGGTGTAGAACACTGTGCCTTTTTTAGCGGTGTAGAACACTGTGCCTGTATAGCGGTGTAGAACACTGTGCCTGTATAGCGGTGTAGAACACTGTGCCTGTATAGCGGTGTAGAACACTGTGCCTGTATAGCGGTGTAGAACACTGTGCCTGTATAGTGGTGTAGAACACTGTGCCTGTATAGTGGTGTAGAACACTGTGCCTGTATAGTGGTGTAGAACACTGTGCCTGTATAGTGGTGTAGAACACTGTGCCTGTATAGCTGTGTAGAACACTGTGCCTGTATAGTGGTGTAGAACACTGTGCCTGTATAGTGGTGTAGAACACTGTGCCTGTATAGTGGTGTAGAACATTGTGCCTGTATAGTGGTGTAGAACACTGTGCCTGTATAGGGGTGTAGAACACTGTGCCTGTATAGTGGTGTAGAACACTGTGCCTGTATAGTGGTGTAGAACACTGTGCCTGTATAGCTGTGTAGAACACTGTGCCTGTATAGCGGTGTAGAACACTGTGCCTTTTTTAGCGGTGTAGAACACTGTGCCTGTATAGTGGTGTAGAACACTGTGCCTGTATAGCTGTGTAGAACACTGTGCCTGTATAGTGGTGTAGAACACTGTGCCTGTATAGTGGTGTAGAACACTGTGCCTGTATAGTGGTGTAGAACACTGTGCCTGTATAGTGGTGTAGAACACTGTGCCTGTATAGGGGTGTAGAACACTGTGCCTGTATAGTGGTGTAGAACACTGTGCCTGTATAGTGGTGTAGAACACTGTGCCTGTATAGCTGTGTAGAACACTGCGCCTGTATAGCGGTGTAGAACACTGTGCCTTTTTTAGCGGTGTAGAACACTGTGCCTGTATAGTGGTGTAGAACACTGTGCCTGTAAAGCGGTGTAGAACACTGTGCCTGTATAGTGGTGTAGAACACTGTGCCTGTATAGGGGTGTAGAACACTGTGCCTGTATAGTGGTGTAGAACACTGTGCCTGTATAGCGGTGTAGAACACTGTGCCTGTATAGTGGTGTAGAACACTGTGCCTGTATAGTGGTGTAGAACACTGTGCCTGTATAGGGGTGTAGAACACTGTGCCTGTATAGCGGTGTAGAACACTGTGCCTGTATAGTGGTGTAGAACACTGTGCCTGTATAGTGGTGTAGAACACTGTTCCTGTATAGTGGTGTAGAACACTGTGCCTGTATAGTGGTGTAGAACACTGTGCCTGTATAGTGGTGTAGAACACTGTGCCTGTATAGGGGTGTAGAACACTGTGCCTGTATAGTGGTGTAGAACACTGTGCCTGTATAGTGGTGTAGAACACTGTGCCTGTATAGTGGTGTAGATCACTGTGCCTGTATAGTAATGTAGAACACTGTGCCTGTATAGCGGTGTAGAACACTGTGCCTGTATAGCGGTGTAGAACACTGTGACTGTATAGCGGTGTAGAACACTGTGCCTGTATAGCGGTGTAGAACACTGTGCCTGTATAGTGGTGTAGAACACTGTGCCTGTATAGTGGTGTAGAACACTGTGCCTGTATAGTGGTGTAGAACACTGTGCCTGTATAGCGGTGTAGAACACTGTGCCTGTATAGTGGTGTAGAACACTGTGCCTGTATGGTGGTGTAGAACACTGTGCCTGTATAGTGGTGTAGAACACTGTGCCTGTAAAGCGGTGTAGAACACTGTGCCTGTATAGCGGTGTAGAACACTGTGCCTGTATAGCGGTGTAGAACACTGTGCCTGTATAGCGGTGTAGAACACTGTGCCTGTATAGTGGTGTAGAACACTGTGACTGTATAGTGGTGTAGAACACTGTGCCTGTATAGCGGTGTAGAACACTGTGCCTGTATAGCGGTGTAGAACACTGTGCCTGTATAGCGGTGTAGAACACTGTGCCTGTATAGCTGTGTAGAACACTGTGCCTGTATAGCGGTGTAGAACACTGTGCCTGTATAGCGGTGTAGAACACTGTGCCTGTATAGCTGTGTAGAACACTGTGCCTGTATAGCGATGTAGAACACTGTGCCTGTATAGCGGTGTAGAACACTGTGCCTGTATAGTGGTGTAGAACACTGTGCCTGTATAGAGGTGTAGAACACTGTGCTTGTATAGTGGTGTAGAGCACTGTGCCTGTATGGCGGTGTAGAACACTGTGCCTGTATAGTGGTGTAGAACACTCTGCCTGTATAGCGGTGTAGAACACTGTGCCTGTATAGCTGTGTAGAACACTGTGCCTGTATAGCGGTGTATAACACTGTGCCTGTATAGCGGTGTAGAACACTGTGCCTGTATAGCGGTGTAGAACACTGTGCCTGTATAGCGGTGTAGAACACTGTGCCTGTATAGCGGTGTAGAACACTGTGCCTGTAAAGCGGTGTAGAACACTGTGCCTGTATAGCGGTGTAGAGCACTGTGCCTGTATGGCGGTGTAGAACACTGTGCCTGTATAGTGGTGTAGAACACTCTGCCTGTATAGCGGTGTAGAACACTGTGCCTGTATAGCTGTGTAGAACACTGTGCCTGTATAGCAGTGTATAACACTGTGCCTGTATAGCGGTGTAGAACACTGTGCCTGTATAGCGGTGTAGAACACTGTGCCTGTATAGCGGTGTAGAACACTGTGCCTGTATAGCGGTGTAGAACACTGTGCCTGTATAGCGGTGTAGAACACTGTGCCTGTATAGCTGTGTAGAACACTGTGCCTGTATAGCGGTGTAGAACACTGTGCCTGTATAGCGGTGTAGAACACTGTGCCTGTATAGCTGTGTAGAACACTGTGCCTGTATAGTGGTGTAGAGCACTGTGCCTGTATGGCGGTGTAGAACACTGTGCCTGTATAGCGGTGTAGAACACTGTGCCTGTATAGCGGTGTAGAACACTGTGCCTGTATAGCGGTGTGGAACACTGTGCCTGTATAGCTGTGTAGAACACTGTGCCTGTATAGCGGTGTAGAACACTGTGCCTGTATAGCGGTGTAGAACACTGTGCCTGTATAGCTGTGTAGAACACTGTGCCTGTATAGCGGTGTAGAACACTGTGCCTGTATAGCGGTGTGGAACACTGTGCCTGTATAGCGGTGTAGAACACTGTGCCTGTATAGCGGTGTAGAACACTGTGCCTGTATAGTGGTGTAGAACACTGTGCCTGTATAGCGGTGTAGAACACTGTGCCTGTATAGTGGTGTAGAACACTGTGCCTGTATAGTGGTGTAGAACACTGTGCCTGTATAGCGGTGTAGAACACTGTGCCTGTATAGCGGTGTAGAACATTGTGCCTTGCAGTAACACCCATAGGGACTCTGCTGTGGTAGTGAAATAATACTTTGAGTCCGTATGACATGCAGATGACAGGCCTCGCTCTTAGAATCACTGCACACTTCACTTATTTGTGCAGTCACGGGGCCAAAACTGACCACTGGCTGTGAACTCAGCCTTACAGGTCGATGTTCGCGCCAAGAAGAAGCGCACTCCTTTACACCGTCATCAGCTGATTCCACATAGATGTCTACAGGACCTGTTCTATTAACCCCTTATACAAGTAGAGCCCCCGCCAGAGCGGAGAGGGGGTCAGCAGTAAGTTTGTGGTGACATCACTGATTACTTTGCCCTTCCTCTGATCTATCAGAACAATGACCCACAAAAAACGGATCCTGTCTGTGAAGCATCTGCAGTATGCCAGACCTTTCAGGGGAATTATGCGTGAGGTTACGGTGTGAGCGATAGGTGGGCCGAGGTAAGTACAGTTCTGGTTACTCACGGTTATGTCGTCCCTGGGCAGGCTCACATAAGTGATGAGGAGAACGGCACAAGGATTCTCGGGGGCACACTCTGGTGTAAGGGACACAGGCCAGATGGTGGTTCGAGGTGCCCTTGGAGGTCTGTATTAATGTGCCAGTGGCAATGTCCCTCGTAGTCGTGACGCCAGTACCGTTTGGATGGAGGTACAACCATTTACTGTAGTGTTAATATAGGAACTGAGTCTGAGGCAAACAGGGTGAAACTCCAAATAGCTCTTTACTGGTGATGACCCCTGATTACAACACATCCACAGGCATTAAACAGTCTCTCGATACAATCCGGCATTAGGCACAATCTCCCGTACATATGGGGAAAGGGAAATGCAAATCCTCAATGAAGTACAGGCTCTAGTAACAGATAAGAAGCTACTGCTCAGACTGGGCTGGTGATAATGGACGTCTGACACTGGGCACAATTCCGGCCTGATCCTAATCCTGGAATAAAAAGGTGCTTTTCTGAATCCTGGAACTTCTATTCCAATGGTGTTCTGCCGCTACACAGAGAGGATCCGCTGTGCGTGTCATTTTTCATTCCTTCTGACAGATCAGAAGAAAGGTAAAAAAAAAAATCATATAAATGATGATGTCAGCCAGGTCGAAAGGCAAAATAGTGGCCCAGTCATGAAGTGGGGAGGGTGGGAGAACAGGTTAGAAGTCCACATAGTGGCCCAGTGACTAGTGTTGAGCACGAATTTTCGAATAGCGAATTTTTATCACTAATATCGCCACTTCAAGAATTTGCGAATATTTAGAATATAGTGCTATGTATGTGTTATATCGAATATTCTGCATTTTTTTCCATCTGAACACAGGATTCCTTTCTGCTTCTTGCTTGTGGGCCAATGAGAAGGAAGCAATGTCAAGTTCACAACAATACTTAGTGCACCAATCAGTAATCTGTAGTCAGACCTGCTAAATGTGAAGTTGCACGTATTGCGATAAAATATTCTAATCACTGCCGATTAGCGCAATCGTGAATATATTGGAGCACTTGACTCTAACTGCATATAAAGCTATTCTAATGTTCTGCAGTGGCAACCATTTTCTCCAGTCTCAGGAAACTTATGCCAGCTTGAAAAATGTAGCCAAAATGATCCACGCCTGTATTTCGCGTAACAAATTCTCATTAAGCCATTTTTACATTGCCGATTTATCGCATTCGATCAAATATTCTCGAATTCTTGAAATTCGCGGATATATGACGAATATTCTACAAAATATTCGTGAAATATCGCAAATTCGAATATATCCCCTGCCGCTCATCACTACCAGTGACATAGTGTTGAGGTAGCAGCAGCATGAGGAGACACAGAGTGGTGAAGTAGCAGCAGCAGGAGGAGACCACAGAGTGGTGAAGTGGCAGCAGCATGAGGAGACCACAGAGTGGTGAAGTGGCAGCAGCATGAGGAGACCACAGAGTGGCACAATGACAGAGTGTGGAGGTGGCAACAGCAGCATGAGAAGACCTGAGTGGTGAGGTGGCAGAAGCATCAGGAGACCACAGAGTGACCCGGTGACAGAGTGGGGAGGTGGGTGGCAATACCAGTACCCGCTGATGATGGTGAGTGTAAGAAGGAGCGCTTGGCATCAAATGAGTGGCATCAGGTGGGTGACAGCATCAGAATAGTAGCTGAGGCAGGTAGCCAGTAGAAACTGGTCTCTTTTGTCAAGGTTTGGGTGAGGCAGCATAGATGATCTAATCTGATGCATCAGGCATTAGTGGGTGGAAATCCTGGCTGATCAACGTCTGATTCATCTTGACAAAGGTCAGTCTCTCCACATTTTGGGTGGACAGGCGAGTTCTCCTTGGGGTAATTATGGCCCCTGCCAGACTAAACACCTGCTTTCATGCCACACTACTGGCCGGCCAGGACAGCTTTTCCAGGGCAAACTCGACCAGTTGCGGCCACAAATCCAGTTTGGCTGCCCAGTAGTCCAGCGGATATTCAATGTGGGGTGGCAGGGTGTTATCCACGTATGCCACCACCTGCTGGTTCAGGTTCTGCTCCAGGTCTAGCTGCTGCTGCTGGTGAGTAGTTTCTTCACTATGCGAGTTAAGAAATCTGCTCATCATCGACTCTATACTCAGGCTGCTGCTGACGGAGCTGGTACTGCTCCTGCCCCCCACCCTGCCACAGCAACCATGGCAGTGGAACAAGAATGCAGAGGGCCCCCCCCGGTCAGACCTGCGAGAGGAGGGACGATGGCACAGATAGGCAATGGCCAACTGACTACATAGAATTTCTCTATAGTAGTTCAGTTTGTCCTCCCTCTCAGCAGGTGTAAAAAAGGCCCCCATTTTGGACCGGTAGCGAGGGTCCAACAAGGTGAAGAGCCATAAGCTTCTCAAGCAAGTAAGCATGCATCGGGCCATTTGTGCAAGTGACTCTGAGGGACTCCCTTCCTCCATCTCCACTGCATACTGCCACAGTGTGTCTGGGTCCTCTGCCTTGTCTTCCTCATCACCCTGTAGCTCCTCTGGCTGCTCCTGCTCCTCCTCTCCTGCCACCTGTGTAGAAAAACCACCCATTTCGCTACACATTGCTTGTGCTGTAATGTCCTTCTCCTCCAGTTCAGCCCCCACAGGGCTCATGTGGCCGTGAAATGGAGGCGCCACGTCTACAGTCCCCTGATCAGCCAGATTTGCCTGCATCTGTTCCAGGATATGAAGCAGTGGAATGATGTTGTTCATCCCGTAGTCCTGGCGACTGACAAATAACGTGGCATCCTCAAAGCGCCTGAGCAAATGGCAGGTGTCACGCATGAGCTGCCACTGGCTGACATCGAAGTTACACAGGGGAGTACTCCTGTCCGCTTGCATCATCAGGAAATAGTTTATGGCTTTTCTCTGTTCGTATAGTCGGTCCAACATATGGAGGGTGGAATTCCAATGGGAGGAAATGTTGCATATCAGCCAATGTTGGTGGATGCCGTTCTGCCGCTGCAGCTCAAGGAGGGTGTGCTTTGCAGTGTACTTGTGGCTGAAGTGCATACAAAGTTTCCTGGCCATTTTTAGGATGCCATGCAGATGGGTGGAAGACTTCAGGAAACGCTCATCCCTCCTTGACGCAACACCGACACCATGTTCTTCCCTTGGTCGATCACCATGGTACCGATTTTGAGTTATCGCAGATAAAGCCAGGATTCGATTTCTTGATGAAGGACACAGAGTGGTTCCTCCCTTGTGTGACTCCGTTCGCCCAGGCAAACCAGGTGCAGAACAGCATGACACCGCCATGCCCTGCACATGTGGTATGCTGGTGGGGCACTGTAAATTGTCCCTGCAGTGGAGGGTGAGGACACTGTGGAGGATGAGGAGGCAGAGGCGGACATTGTCACAGGACCAACGGCGTGAGAACGTGGAGGCGGAAGCAGCTTCACCTGGCCAAGTTGCTGGTGTGGCTGAGCAGGAACCACACTTACCCAGTGGGCCGTAAAGGACATATGTTGTCCTTGACCGTAGTTACAGCTCCACACGTCGGCGCTGCAGTGCACTTTGGCAGACACCGACAGGCTCAAGGACTGGCCCACCTTCTGTTCTACATATTTGTGCAGGGCTGGTACTGCCTTTTTGGCAAAGAAATGAATGCTTGGGTCTCTCCACCTCGGCTCAGCACAAGCCATTAATTAGTTCTCTGAAAGGTGCAGAGTCCACAACTTGGAAAGGGAAGTCGATTCGCATAAAACTTCGTTCCAATACTGTATGGAGCAGAAGCTCCCTACAGTATTAGAAAGTATTGGCTCCCATGAGCCAACGTTATTGTTTCGCAAGGTCTCACGAGACTTCGGGTAATAACTTCATAAATTAATTTGTTCTGTAAAAAAATATTTCCCGAACTCGGGTTCGGTTCCAAGTGGTACCTTGGAACCGAACCCGAGTTCGGGAGATGTTTTTTTACAGTAAAAATTAATTTATAAAGTTGGAGCCAAAACATTCTAATACTGTAGGGAGCTTCTGCTCCGTACAGTATTGAAACAAAATAACTTTTACAAAGACTGTTGCTCTCTGCGGTCTTACTAAACCCTCATACTGATGTTAAATTTGAGAGATTAGCCAACATATCCCACTTTGGAGGACATGTCTGAGCCCAAGCACCGCGCCAATGTTTCTCTAGTAGCTCGGGACCTAACACTAAACCTACCTGTGCTGTATGGGCAATATCAGGAGCCAGTGGGAAAATTACAGGAGTGCAAGGTCTGACTCACAGCAAACTCCCAGTTACCTCCAGCATGCTTATAATGGGAGGAGGGAGAGAGCTCTGAGCCCCACCCAAGACTGGCTGATATAGCCCAGGCCTCACATGTGCACCAGAATGTTGCCTGTATATGGAAATAAACGCACATTCAGACTAGGAGTTTTTACACCTCCAAACAATTCTATATATAAACTACAAATTGCACAGTATTGAAACAAAGTTTTATGCGAATCGACTTCGGATTTGCTCATCCCTAATCAGGACCGGTAGATAATGGGAAGGACAGACAGCTCCCTTCAGCTGAGGAGGTGGAGCCTTGACTGCCTGAAATCAGGTGCGTGCCACTGGGTGATGCAGTGGTTGCTGCGGCAGGCTGGACCACCACATAGGAGCCACTGTTCTCCCAGGCCACTTTATGGTGATGCTGCATATGTTGACGCAGGGCCATGGTGCCAACATTGGCACCCTGGCCATGCTTCACCTTCTGCCCACAGATTTGGCAAATGGCCATGTTCACCTCCTCCGGTGGCTTAACAAAAAACTGCCACACCGCCGAGTAGGTGATTTTACCCCCAACACTCCGCACTGACTGCTACCACCGCTACCTCCGTGAACCCCTGCATCCCTACTTTCCGGGCAGGTAGGCTCCTGACCGTCCACTGCTGCCCCCCTGCTGACTCCCAGCCACACTACTGAATTGCTGGCTCTGCCGCTGCCTCACGCGCAAGCTGCCACCCTCTTCTCCCGATGATGATGAAGCCCCTTCGTCACCCGGCTCCCAATTGTGATTGGCTATATCATCATCAAGTACTGTCTGCATGTCACTGATGTCCTCCTCAACGGTCTCTGGGTCAGGAGCCTGACCGCTTGCAACACCAGCTCCCACGCCACTCTCCTCATCACTACTTGCCCGCCTACCGGAGGAAGCAGTGGATGTCTCCTCCAGATCTTCGCTGGGCCGTACCTGCTGACTGTCCTCTAGTAGCTCGTCCTCGCTGTATAGTGGAGCTGAGCCCACAGCATACAGTCAGGTCCATAAATATTGGGACAACGACACAATTTTAAAATTTTTGGCTCTATACACCACCACAATAGATTTGAAATGAAACGAACAAGATGTGCTTTACCTGCAGACTGTCAGCTTTAATTTGAGGGGGTATTTACATCCAAATCAGGTGAACGGTGCAGGAATTACAACAGTTTGAATATGTGCCTCCAACTTGTTAAGGGACCAAAAGTAATGGGACAATTGACTTCTCGGCTGTCCCATGGCCAGGTGTGTGTTATTCCCTCATTATCCCAATTACAATGAGCAGATAAAAGGTCCAGAGTTCATTTCAAGTGTGGTATTTGCATTTGGAATCTGTTGCTGTCAACTCTCAAGATGAGATCCAAAGAGCTGTCACTATCAGTGAAGCAAGCCATCATTAGGCTGAAAAAACACAACAAACCCTTCAGAGAGATAGCAAAAACATTAGGCGCGGCCAAAACAACTGTTTGGAACATTCTTAAAAAGAAGGAACGCACCGGTGAGCTCAGCAACACCAAAAGACCCGGAAGACCACGGAAAACAATTGTGGTGGATGACCGAAGAATTCTTTCCCTGGTGAAGAAAACACACTTCACAACAGTTGGCAAGATCAAGAACACTCTCCAGGAGGTAGGTGTATGTGTGTCAATGTCAACAATCAAGAGAAGACTTCACCAGAGTGAATACAGAGGGTTCACTACAAGATGGAAACCATTGGTGAGCCTCAAAAACAGGAAGGCCAGATTAGAGTTTGCCAAATGACATCTAAAAAAGCCTTCACAGTTCTGGAACAACATCCTATGGACAAATGAGACCAAGATCAACTTGTACCAGAGTGATGGGAAGAGAAGAGTATGAAGAAGGAAAGGAACTGCTCATGATCCTAAGTATACCACCTCATCAGTGAAGCATGGTGGTGGTAGTGTCATGGCGTGGGCATGTATGGCTGCCGATGGAACTGGTTCTCTTGTATTTATTGATGATGTGACTGCTGACAAAAACAGCAGGATGAATTCTGAAGTGTTTTGGGCAATATTATCTGCTCCTATTCAGCCAAATGCTTCAGAACTCATTGGACGGCTCTTGACAGTGTAGATGGACAATGACCCAAAGCCTACTGCAAAAGCAACCAAAGAGTTTTTCAAGGGAAAGAAGTGAAATGTTATGCAATGGCCAAGTCAATCACCGGACCTGAATCCGATTGAGCATTTCACTTGCTGAAGACAAAACTGAAGGGAAAATGCCCCAAGAACAAGCAGGAGCTGAAGACAGTTGCAGTAGAGGCCTGGCAGAGCATCACCAGGGATGAGACCAGCGTCTGGTGATGTCTATGTGTTCCAGACTTCAGGCTGTAATTGACTGCAAAGGATTTGCAACCAAGTATTAAAAAGTGAAAGTTTGATTTATGATTATTATTCTGTCCTAATACTTTTGGTCCCTTAACAAGTGGGAGGCACATATGCAAACTGCTGTAATTCCTGCACCGTTCACCTGATTTGGATGTAAATCCCCTCAAATTACAGCTGACAGTCTGCAGGTAAAGCACATCTTGTTTGTTTCATTTCAAACAAGTTGTGTCGATGTCCCAATATTTATGGACCTGACTGTATAATACTGCTCTGGCTGAGGGAACAGAAAAGGACAGAGGCAGGTTGAGGACAGGTGAGGGCACATTGCCTGCTCCTGGGCCATGCCAACTAAGGGTTGTGTCTGAAAAACCCACCGACTCTTGGCTGGTCTGTTGTCACTTGGGACAATGTGGATGACCGAGTCAACCATTCAAGAACCGCTGGGTTGTTGGACAAGACACGACCGCTAGATGACACTGGGAGCTCAGGCCTCTAGGTGTGACTCCTGCTGCCGCGCCCCCTTACTCTGCTGCGACCTTTGCTTGCGCCAAAAACATTTCGGCCTCTGCCACTCCCCTGTGCATGGCCACACACTTCTCTGTCTGACATACTGTTAGATTAAATAAATAAATAAATAAAAAGGAAATTAAAACACTCCAAAAAAGGCTGTAATTTTCTCACTTCACCGCACAACGGCTAATAAGCCCCTTTTTCCCACTAATACACACAAAAAAGGGCTTTAGAACATATAACTGAACCGCACAAGGTCTAATAAGACGTAGAAATATTTCCTAGTAATAAACCCTATATATAAATAGACAGGGCACTCAAAGAAAGCCGTGACCATGTGGCTTGAACAAATAATGCACTTTTATTATTTTGTGCTAAAACCAGCAGTTATTAAAACAATAAGACAAATAGGCAATTACATAAAATATACTGTTATCATAACAACCAAGCTTAGTGGCAACCTTCCATATAGAGATTGTTACAATGAATGGTTGCTAGCAATATTCGACTGGGTATTGGTAAACATACGAAATAAATAACAATGTTCAATAAAATGCTGACTCAAGAAATGAATACTAGCAATGTTTGGCAAGATATTCGATACTTCTCGATATTGCAACCAGTACAATGTTCGTGTATTATAATAAACAGCCCTAAAAAAGTCACTGAGTGTCGATCAAATTTACTCCGCTAATTGTCGAGACCAAGACCAATGTTCATATATTAGGTGTCCCTCACCTGAATACAGCGGCGTCCCGCTACTGAATTACTTGCAAGTAAGATTTACCTTTTAATCGGGGGCGGAGCCAGCGCTTGAGCCGGATGGACGTGTGAGGCACTGCTCCTGCCTGCATATCCCTCATAGCACCTTACCATAAGCCTACCAAAGCCAGAAAATGGTTAAAATCGGGGGCCAGAAGCCCACTGACCAGCCAGGAGGCAACCGCTCCCAAAGCCAAGCGGGAGAAATTGAGAAATTTATGAAGAAAGCTGCCGCTGCTACTGGGAGCCGAGAATCCAAGATGGCGCCCGGCACCCCACGCTCCGGTCATAAACAACTAGCCGCCGGTGGTAGTGACCAGGTAGGAGACGTCCCCTGTGAAGCGGAATGCCTTCCTATTTCCAGAGCCTTCCTAAAAGAAGCGCTAGCAGAAGCTCTGGGCCCCATAAGTGTGGACATTACCTCGATAAAAGAGGACATCAGACATATAGGTAGGAGAGTGGAGGCCTTAGAAGAAACACAGGCCACAATCCTCCAGCACCGTGAAGAAGTTTCATCTAGCATGTCGCTAGCACAGTGCCACCTAAATGCCCTATACACAGTCATGGAGGATCAGGAGAATAGGAGCAGGCGTAACAACCTGCGTTTCAGGGGGATACCTGAGACTGTCATGGCAATTGATATTCCAGAAACGGTAATCCACATCTGCTTCAAAATCCTAGGCCCAGACTCGGCACATGAAGTTTTAATTGAACGGGTGCACAGAGCCCTTAGACCTAAACCAAGGGACAACGAGCCGCCCAGAGATATAATATGTAAATTTTTACATTTTCCCGTGAAAGAAGCCATACTAGCCGGCGCAAGGTCTTCTAATACAATAGAATGGGAAAACAATAACATCTCTATCTACCAAGACCTGTCACAATCAACCCTTAGAAAGCGCAAAGCTTTAAAACCCCTCACGGATTGGCTCAGACAGAAAAGAATCATCTACAGATGGACATTTCCCTTTGGCATATCTTTCCTCCACGATGGGCGACGTATCCATGTCTCATCATTTGCTGACCTGGACAAGACCTATGATCTCCTCCAGCTGCCTCCATTGCCTATTGCTAATTGGGACATGGTCCAAAATCTGAATTCTCTACCAGAACTACCCAAGACCATCCCCTGGGAGCCCCAACGCACCCCAAGGCCGCAAAGAAACAGTAAAAGAAGAGATTCCTTTTCCACACCAAAGCGTCTCTCCATGGCGGACAGCTAATTATCCCCTCTTTTCCCTCTCCCTCTTTCTTCCTTTTATGTTTTAGGCGACCAAGAAAACCGTCAGATGGGACTTGATGCAGCTGAGCTTCTATTCTATGTTTAAAACAGTGACTGCATGCTATGTGCTTGGTGTGGAGCTGGGTCCGCATTATCCTCGGGCCCCGCTCCTCACTGAGTAATAGATGTAGAGACAGTAGGGATCTCTCTTTTGAGTTTTCCCATCTGTTTAAATGTCGGGCTAGTCACGCTATAACCAGCCTACTTTGCTCTTGCTTTAATGTTCTTCATATTTATATATGACCCACTGTAATATGAAAGTCAAATGTGCCACTTTACCTACATATTTTATTTTTCCTTTTCTTTTTCTTTTCTCTCTCCTAAATACTCCAGGCTGTCTTCTTCCTGGCTGAATAACTATGGATATAATTTGAATGGTTGTTATAGCGACTAAAAAGATTCCCATTCTTCCCCCCCTACTAGTACCACATAAACTCATTATGCTTTGGTATTCTTATTAACCAAGAGGGAAAGTGCTTCTGGGTATAATACCCTTTCCCCCCCTACTGGTTCTGTTATTTTTGACAGACAGTGTATGTTTATATCCGACCTTGTCTGGATGTTACTCATCATCTCATTGTTTTTATTTGAGTTCTTTGGTTCTTGTTCAATCTGTTTTTACCTTGACAGGTATTTAAGAAACAATTCTATGTCTTCTTCAATATGGGAGCAGAGTTCCTCGTTCGGAGGGAGGACTTATGGAAGGTGTAGTCTGAAGAGATGGATGCTTTGTGGGTCCCCTTGTGGCTGTACTCTCCACCTCACGGTGTATCTGGTCTGTCAATTATTCAACTATATTGTCATCTACAGCTTATGGTCTCCCCATTCCATTAAAAGATCATGGCGGATTTTAAATTAGCCTCATATAATGTGAAGGGACTGAGATCCCCCTCAAAAAGGAGCCAGATCTTATCCCTCTTACATAAGGAAAAATGCTCAGTGATATTTCTCCAAGAGACACATTTTAAGCACAATAACTATCCTAACCTTTCCTTTTCCAGATTCCCCTGCTGGTATCACTGTGGGGCCGGGGGTGCAGCCTCGAGGGGAGTCAGCATAGGCTTCCGCAGAGGCCTACCTTTTCAATACAAATCTCATATCCAAGACCCAGAGGGTCGATATTTGATTCTTAAAGGTCTGGTAGGACAATCGATGTTTACATTCGTAAATATGTACGCCCCAAATACTGAACAACTTAATTGGCTTAATAAGATTTTTTCCCTAATAGAGCTACATAGAGAGGGCTTTCTGCTGGTTGCAGGAGACTTTAACATTGCTTTCAACCCTTTAATAGACACATCATCTAAAAGGTCCCCTATCTCTACAAAAAATCTCAAGCGGATGCATAATACACTACATAACCTGGGACTTATAGATGTATGGCGCTGTCATAACCCAGATCTAAAAGATTACTCCTTCTATTCACCCCCAAATAACTCCTATAGCAGAATTGATTACATTTTAGTCCCAAAGGAAAAATTACAATACTGCACTGTACCCAAAATAGGAGACATCACTCTGTCAGACCATTCTCCAATTTATTGTAATATATCCCCGGGAATAAAAAGTACTAGACAACCTAACTGGAGATTCAATGAATCCCTATTGAATAACACAAAACATATTACCCAAATCTCCTCTTACCTAGAAGATTATTTCCTAATTAACAACACCCCTGAGGTAACCCCTCAAATTGTTTGGGACGCTCATAAGGCCTATATACGCGGAAGATTGATCAGCCTTTGCTCCTTTTTAAAAAAAGAGTCAGAGAAGAAACTCAACGCCCTGCTTTTGCAAATTCATCAGGTAGAAAAAGCTCACAAACAATGTTTGATGGCACAGAAACTTGCGGAACTCTCTTCTCTTAGAACTCAGCTTAAGAACTTTCTGAATGAGCGCTCAGCCAAATTTTTCCTGTCTGTTCAGCAGAAAATTTATGCTCATGGAAATAAAGCTTCAAAATATGTCATGAGCCGTATCAAACAGAGGAGAGACTCCCGCTATGTTCAGTCCATTAAATCCCCTCAGGGTGCTCAATTATTTAAAGCTGAAGAAATAGCTGAACAATTTAGAATATTCTACAATTCCTTATATAATCTCCCAGCCTCTAACCTCCCTAACCCCTCCTTAAGCAGAGAAAACAACATTAGATCGTTTCTTGAGACTCTTAACCTTCCAACATTAAATATGACCCAACAACAATCACTGACCAAGCCATTCACTACTACGGAACTAATCTCTGCAATTAAAGCTACCCCCAGGGGCAAATGTCCAGGCCCCGACGGTCTCCCTATAACTTATTACTCAGCCTTTCAAAGCATTTTACTACCCCATCTACTCAATATCTGCAATCTCACACTGACCAATAAACCACTCTCTTCAGATATGACTAAAGCTGTCATCACGATAATCCCCAAAGAGGGTAAGGACCCCTCGATCTGCTCCAACTATCGCCCAATTTCCCTGCTTAATGTAGATCTTAAACTCATAGCAAAAATGCTAGCTACTAGGCTCCAAAGCTTACTCCCTGATCTTATTCGTCCTGATCAGGTGGGTTTTGTTAAAGGCAGGGAAGGCAAGGACAACACCACAAAAATTTTAGATGCCCTGTTCTATGCCAAGCATAGATCCTGCCCCCTGGTCTTGCTTGGCACGGACGCCGAGAAAGCATTTGATAGAGTAGATTGGACTTATATCAGATTGGCTCTGGCAAAATTCCAAATCCCTGAGCAATATATTAACTCTATATTCTCCATGTACACTTGCTCCTCGGCGTCCGTGTCAGCAAACGGACTTCTCTCCTCCCCTTTCCCCATTAGAAATGGGACGAGGCAAGGATGCCCCCTCTCCCCACTCATCTTTGTCCTTGTAATGGAATCCCTCCTTCAAGCCCTCAGACAGGACAATGATATTAAGGGTCTTGAAGTAGAGAAACAAGAGTTTAAATTGGCAGCTTTTGCTGATGATCTATTGATCATCACCACTAATCCACAGATAGCCATGCCCAAGATTATCTCAATACTTGATCTCTTTGGCTCCCTTTCCAATTTTAAGGTTAACCCTTCCAAGTCCCAAGTTTTACATATGGGCCTCTCCCCCGCCAGTCTTGCCTCCCTCCAAATTAACTCCCCTTTCAACTGGCAAACCCAACAACTAACCTATCTAGGAATTAAATTAACCCCTCATCTGTCAGATCTATTCCAATTAAATTATAAACCCCTTTTAGCATCTATGATAGCACAAATGGATTCCCTGGACTCTCCTTATCTCTCGTGGTTCGGAAGAAAAAATATCTTTATGTCACTGATTATGCCAAAACTTACATATATGATGCAAGTTCTCCCTATCAATATCCCTAACTCATATTTTGCCTCCCTGAATAAGAGTGTCCGTAAATTTATCTGGCAGGGTAAAAGCCCTCGTATCTCCTTTGATACCCTAACTAGACCTAGAGCCAGAGGAGGGATTGGCCTTCCTGATCCTAGGTCTTATATGCAAGCCATCCATCTTTCTAGAGCTATTGATTGGATTAGGGAACCCATACATAAAACCTGGCTTACATTAGAAACTGCTCTCCTTCCCTACTCTCCCAGGGCTTTGCTGCTGGCTGACAGACTACCTCCAACCCAAGCCTCAATACCTAACCCTATTGTACGTAGTACTTTAAAGGTTTGGGGGGGTTTCTCGTCCATCAATGGAGCCCCAATACCTCTTTCCTCACTTATGCTCATAAAGGACATAATTAACCTGGCCCCCAAAGAACTGAGAGAAAGCTGCCCGTTACTCATTAGGACCTCATTGATCCCAATATCCCAATTCTTAGATATAGATGGGTGTATTATTTCTGATTCGGAAATATGCAAAATATTGGGAACACAGATTCATAATCCCACCCTGCTACATTTCCTTAAGACCGAATTGCTCAGTAAGGTTAGAAGTCCCCATATATCAGAGGAAACGAAATGGTTGGTAGAAATGCTAAACAATAAGAGATACCCTCCTAAATCTATCTCCATAATTTACAAACACCTGAAATCTCCTACCTCCTTTATTAAACCGGCAATAGTGGGCAAGTGGGAAAGAGATCTACAAAGAACACTGACCCCACAAGAAACCTCAAGAATCTTAATCCTACCACACAAAATATCTAGATGCATAAGAATCCAAGAAAATAATTACAAAATTCTGACGCAATGGTATAGAACCCCAGATAAAACCTGTAGATACAGTACAACAGCCACTGATCTGTGTTGGAGATGCCATAAAGCCAGAGGATCCTTCTTACATGTTTGGTGGACATGCGAGAGGATTAACCCATGGTGGCATGAAATCTCCAAAATATGTAACCAGATATGTGAATCAGCCCTCCCTTGCTCCCCTGATCTGATCCTACTATCTTTGGGAATGGAGAAACTAGACCTACATAAGAAATCCCTTTTCACCCTCCTCTTGGCGGCGGCTAGATTGCTTTTACCCACTCATTGGCTATCCTCTGAAATCCCCAGTATTGAACACTGGATAAATAAAGTGGATCAGATATATAGATTAGAGGAAATTTCACACTGGGAGGCACATTCTAGATCTTCCTTCCTAAAAACTTGGACACCCTGGAAAAGCTACAGGAATTTCTCCTAGATACAAAATCATTATGGATGTTTTTCTCACCGCCTTCTCCAATATACCTTTCCAGGTAACAAGTTACTATCAATCCCTACTGCCCCCCCCCCCCTCCTCTTTCCTCTCCCTCCCTCTCCTAGGGAACGCCTATACCATAGAATTGTGAACTTTAATTTTGCGCTCTAACGCTTAGCCTGACTCTATTGTTAGGCTTACACTTTTTGCAGATACCTGTCACGTTGGGCTTAACCGCCCTTTGGTTTCTTATTCTCATTTGTGACACCTTATTTTAGGTGATTCTTCTTTTTCGCTTATGATTATGTCACTTGTGTTGCTGTACGCCTTACTTATTGAGAAATTGTACAATGCTTTTAAAAAAAAAAAATATTAAAAACAATAAAAATTTTCAATAAAAAAAAAAAAAAAGATTTACCTTTTAATCGACTGAAGTTTTCGTCCAGACCTCGAGGTGTTATCACTCCCCAAATGTGCCTCTATTGATACAGCACTATTTTATCGGGAGGTATTTGCTGAAGACGGCTCTGTTGGTGGATTTAACGTCACCACTTGGGCCAATAGATCCCGGCCTTCTGATGAAAATTCCACAGTGATGTTATATCGGAGAGACTTTCGTCGATAAACAGCCCACTTCTGGTCAATTGATAGTCGATGTTTGGTACTGGGTCTTTCAGTACAAAAATGGGGGATGTAGCACCAGACGCGTTTCGGGGTCCAACGTTCACCCCTTCCTCAGTGGTAATCATCTATTGCAAACCTGAAAGCAGCAGTAACACAGTAACATAGTACATTAGGGCTCTTTCACACTTGCGTTGTTGTGTTCCGGCATAGAGTTCCGTCGTCGGGGCTCTATGCCGGAAGAATACTGATCAGGATTATCCTAATGCATTCTGAATGGAGAGAAATCCGTTCAGGATGCATCAGGATGTCTTTAGTTCCGGAACGGAACGTTTTTTGGCCGGAGAAAATACCGCAGCATGCTGCGCTTTTTGCTCCGGTCAAAAATCCTGAACACTTGCCGCAAGGCCGGATCCGGAATTAATGCCCATTGAAAGGCATTGATCCGGATCCGGCCTTAAGCTAAACGTTGTTTCGGCGCATTACCGGATCCGACGTTTAGCTTTTTCTGAATGGTTACCATGGCTGCCAGGACACTAAAGTCCTGTTTGCCATGGTAAAGTGTAGTGGGGAGCGGGGGAGCACTATATTTACCGTCCGCGCGGCTCCCGGGGCGCTTCAGAGTGACGTCAGGGCGCCCCACGCGCATGTATGACGTGATCGCATGGATCACGTCACCCATGCGCATGGGGCGCTCTGACGTCATTCTGGAGCGCCCCGGGAGCCGCACGGACGGTAAGTATACCGCTCCCCCGCTCCCCACCACTACTATGGCAGCCAGGACTTTAATAGCGTCCTGGCTGCCATAGTAACACTGAACGCATTTTGAAGACGGATCCGTCTTCAAATGCTTTCAGTTCACTTGCGGTGTTACGGATCCGGCGGGCACCTCCGGCAAATGGAGTGCACGACGGATCCGGAAAACGCAAGTGTGAAAGAGGCCTAAGGCCGAAAAAAGCCCTCTGTCCATCCAGTTCGCCCTGTTATCCTGCAAGTTGATCCAGAGGAAGGGAAAAAAACCTGTGAGGTAGAAGCCAATTTTCCTCACTTTAGGGGAATAAAAAATTCCTTCCCGACTCCAATCAGGCATCAGAATAACTCCCTGCATCTGCGACCCCTCTCTAGTAGCTATAGCCTGTAATATTATTACACTCCAGAAACACATCCAGGCCCCTCTTGAATTCCTTTATTGTACTCACCATCACCACCTCCTCAGGCAGAGAGCTCCATAGTCTCACTGCTCTTACCGTAAAGAATCCTCTTCTATGTTTGTGTACAAACCTTCTTTCCTCCAGACGCAGAGGATGTCCCCTCGTCACAGTCACAGTCCTGGGGATAAATAGATGATGGGAGTGATCTCTGTACTGACCCCTGATATATTTATACATAGTAATTCGATCTCCCCTCAGTCGTCTTTTTTCTAAAGTGAATAACCCTAATTTTGATAATCTTTCAGGGTACTGTAGTTGCCCCATTCCAGTTATTACTTTAGTTGCCCTCCTCTGGACCCTCTCCAGCTCTGCTATGTCTGCCTTGTTTACAGGACCCCAGAACTGTACACAGTACTCAGGGCCGTCTTTAATATTGATTAGACCCTGGGCAAGAATTTACTTGGGCCCCCTGGATCCCGCCTTCCCACACCCTAGTATGCAATCACACCCTCCACCACAACACACAAAAAAAATCCACACATCTTGTAGAGTAGTAAACTTTAATAATGATGAGTGGCCACTAGAAGTTTTTCTGAAAAGGCAGTGTTTACATTACAAAGCTTGCAGAGACGTGCTATAGACACCAGAACTGCTACGTTTAGCTGTTGTGGTTCTGGTGACTATAGTGTCCCTTAATATAGAGGGGAAAAAAAGAATCAGCACAAAAGTATCAAATAAAATGGCTGTGTCATTATTCTAAAAATTAATAAAGCACAACTTCTGACACAAATATATAGTATTTTGCGGATTACTTTTTTTTTTTTTTACAATGTGCAGATAGTACTGTACTACTAACCCCTACATACAGGGTAATACAGTGCCCCATACCTCTTACATCCAGTGACGTCTCTTTGATGTAGATGTTCTCTTTCCTCATCTTCTCCTTTCAGACCTTCAGACCAGACACCATTTTTCAGCCATTTCTCATCTATGCAGTTTGACAAAAAAAAAATCTTAGTTTACTACTTTTCCATCATCCTCCCATCTTGGCAAATCATCCTACCACCCCCAATACTGTGCCGCTGTGCACCCAATACTATACTGCAGAAACAGATAAACCCCCTGATAATAGTAGTACCATGCAGTTAGTGCCCTTCAATAATTATTGGCACACAGTGCCCTAAAATAACTGCGCCCAGCAAATCGTGCCCCTGATACTAATAGTGTAAACATAATGTCCCCAAAAAATAATTGTGGTAAGCTGATACTGTGCCAAGGTGCCCCCACAGTAATAGTGCTCCAAAAATAAGAATAATTCTCTGCTAGAGCACACATGGTAGTAATAGTGCTCCTACAGTCCCCTCCAACACGTCCCCACTGTAGTGTAAGTAATAATGCTCCCATAGTGCCCATACTAGTAATCATGTTCCCCATAGACCCCCAGTAGTAATAAAGCCCACCATAATGCCCCCCAGTAGTAATAATTCTCCTTATAATGCGCCAGTGCAAAAAATACCCCCTTTTAATGCCCCCAGGTGAGCTAATGTCCCCATAGTGCCCCATAATGTGCAGTATAAAATACCCCTATATAGTGCCCCCAGTAAATTCCCCATAGTGCTCCTCTTCTCCCATATATAGTGCCCCAGTAGATGCCCTCAGCATCCCCCATAATTTGCAAGTATAAAATACCCCTTCTTAGTGCCCCCATAGATGAGCCCATAGTACTCTTCTCTCCTCTTCCCCATAGTACCCACCATAATGTACCCCAGTATAAAATACCCCTATACAGAGCCCCCCATATAAAATACCCCTTCTTTGTGGCCTCAGTAGAAGCCCTCATAGTGTTCCTCTCCCCCCTTCCCCATATAAAACACCCCTTATTTATGGCCTCAGTAAATGCCCCCATAGTGCCCCCAATAATGTGCCAGTAAGAAGTGACCCCATATATGCCCCCACAGTGCCCCCCAATAATGTGCCAGTAAAATGTGCCCCCATAGATTCCCCCCAATAATGTGCTAGTGACAAGTGCCTCCATAGATGCCTCCAATCATGTTCCAGTAACAAGTACCCCCATAGATGCCCCCAATCATGTGCCAGTAACAAGTGCCCCCATAGATGCCCCCCAATCCTGTGCCAGTAATAAGTGCCCCCATATATGCCCCCCAATCATGTGCCAATAATATGTGCCCCCATAGATGCCCCCAATCATGTGCCAGTAACAAGTGCCCCCATAGATGTCCCCCAATCATGTGCCAGTAACAGGTGTCCCCATAGATGCTCCCCAATCATGTGCCAGTAACGGGTGCCCCCATAGATGCCCCCCAATCATATGCCAGTAACAGGTGCCCCCATAGATGCCCCCCAATCATGTGCCAGTAGTAGTACAATATATAAAAAATAAACACTTATACTTACCTCCATCAGGCTGGCAGCGATGCGATGCAGGCCTCTTCCGCCTGTGTCCCACGCTGTACGGGTCAGGCGGCGCGATGACAGCATTGCCCAGCCTGCACCGGCTTCTGATAGGCTGCAGGCCTAGTGCCTGCAGCCTATCAGAGGAACGGGGAAGGGAGACGCCTCTCCCTCCCCTGCCCCGCCACAGCACATCTATGTGTATCACTGTCCTGAGGACGGCGACACAGATGACTATGGAGATGAGCGCTTCCACAATGGCGCTCATCTCCCTGTGCTCTGCTGCCGCCTACCACGTCACCAGTGGCCAGCGGGGCTCAAGAAGCCCGGGGCAGCTGCCCCTTTTGCCCCGCGTTAAAGATGGCCCTGACAGTACTCCATGTGTGGTCTGACTAGCAATTTGTAAAGTGGTAGGACTATGTTCTCATCACGGGCATCTATGCTCCTTTTGATGCAACCCATTATCTTATTGGCCTTGGCAGCAGCTGCCTGACACTGGTTTTTGCAGCTTAGTTTGCTGTTTTTTTTAAATTCCTAGGTCCTTTTCCATGTCAGTGTTACCGAGTGTTTTACCATTTAGTATGTACGGGTGACTTGCATTATTCCTTCTCATGTGCATAACCTTACATTTGTCAGTGTTAAACCTCATCTGCCACTTATCTGCCCAAGTCTCCAATCTATCCAGATCCCTCTGTAGCTGTATACTGTCCTCTGTAGTATATATATCTACTGTATACTGTCCTCTGTAGTATATATACAGTATACTGTCCTCTGTAGTATATATAGTATACTGTCCTCTGTAGTATATATACAGTATACTGTCCTCTGTAGTATATATACAGTATACTGTCCTCTGTAGTATATATACAGAATACTGTCCTCTGTAGTATATTTACAGTATACTGTCCTCTGTAGTATATATACAGTATACTGTCCTCTATAGAATATATACAGTATACTGTCCTCTGTAGTATATATGCAGTATACTGTCCTCTGTAGTATATATATACAGTATACTGTCCTCTGTAGTATATACACAGTATACTGTCCTCTGTAGTATATATACAGTATACTGTCCTCTGTAGTATATATACAGTATACTGTCCTCTGTAGTATATATACAGTATACTGTCCTCTGTAGTATATATACAGTATATTGTCCTCTGTAGTATATATACTGTATACTGTCCTCTGTAGTATATATACAGTATACTGTCCTCTGCAGTGTTAATTACTTTACACAGTTTAGTGTCATCTGTGAAAATTGATACTTTACTATGCAAGACTTCTACAAGATCATTAATAAATATATTGAAGAGAATAGGGCCCAGTACTGACCCCTGAGGTACCCCACTAGTGACAGTGACCCAATCTGAGTGTGTATCGGTAATAACCACCCTCTGTTTTCTATCATTGAGCCAGTTACTTACCCACATACAGACGTTTTCTCCCAGTCCGAGCATTCTCATTTTATATACTAACCTTTTATGTGGTACAGTGTCAGATGCTTTGGAGAAGTCCAGATATACGACATCCATTGATTCGCCGCTGTCAAGTCTAGAACTTACCTCCTCATAGAAACTGATTCAATTAGTTTGGCATGACCGATCCCTCATGAAGCCATGCTGATATGGCGTTATTTGCTTATTTTCGTTGAGATGCTCTAAGATAGCATCTCTCAGAAAACCTTCAAATAGTTTACCCACAACAGATGTTAGACTTACCGGCCTATAGTTTCCAGGCTCTGTTTTTGGACCCGTATAATGGAAATTTGGATCCCCAGTGAGTGCAGCAGGGTGTAATAGAATATCTCCTATTACCCAGGCTGTGCACTCCCTTATTGGACCGTGTTCTCCTTTTATAGTGTGGATGATGCCTCCCTATCCTTTTCTAACACTTCTAATGATCTTTCCCTGAACTTCTATTCAGCAAAATAAAAGTTTTACGTTTTTCCTAGCACTGTCCCTAGCGCCTGCTGACGTCTCTCCCTGCACTAAGTACACTGGAAAATGGCAGAGATCCAAGATGGATGAGGCTATATGTGACATCATAGGGCTGGCTGCTGATTGGCTGCATGCATGGCAACTCTCGTTCCCAGAGTTCTTTGCTCCATGTAACATGTGCAGCAGCCATTTTAGGAAAAAATGTGATTCGTTACGAAGCGTAAGGAAATTCGGATTAGGTGTGAATCAAACTTTTCCTTAAATTCAGATCGAATTCCACTTCGTCAACTTCGATTTGCTAATCTCTACCTATAACGGTCCACCCCCCTCCATTAATCAGACCTCAGATCAGACCCCAATGTCATGACCCTTATAATACTCCCCCCATCAATCAGACCTCAGATCAGACTTCAAAACCATGGCCCCTATAACACCCCCCTTCCATTACATAAATCAGACCTCAGATCAAACAAAATATGAAATAAATTAAACTCACGTCTCCTGTTCTGGAAGGCACCAGCACTCTGGAGATCCAGCGTTCTCCTCTTAAAGCTTTGTATTGATCTGACTTTGCTCAGCATGAAGTAACAGTGCACTCCTGTGTGCACTACATCATCACGCTGAACTCTGTCAGGACACAGCACAGCAACTGGAGCAGTGAGAAATAACAGCCCTAGCAGCGCTACACTCACCGCTCCCTGGCCTCCTGTACAAAGTCACTGACAGAATAAAACACACATACACTTTATAAAGTTGTAAGTACACTCCCACCTTGAAAATCCCAGACATTCCTGGTCATTTAAATAATCCCTGACAGATATTTTTTAGGTCCCAAAGAGAGGACATGTCTGGGGAAAAGTGAAAATATGGTTAAAAACTCACTGAAAATGGGTGAAAATGCTCCAAACCCAGACACTGTAGCGTGTGAGCAATTCCTCCGCATGCGGTCCGCAGATAACGTCAATCCCCAGCAAAAATCCTTGCGCACAGCAATCACAGATACTATTCACAGACAGTGTGAGTCAAAGGAGAGCAGTGTGAATCTGCAGCTGATAGGAATACACTGGAGATGCTGCACACAGCACTCAAATAGTATTGACAGGCAGTGTGAATCAGGGGAGTTTATAACTCTGCAGCCAGAGTTATAAAGTGGCACATTCCATACACATAAAGACAAAAACTCACTGAAAAAAAAGTGGCCTAAACGGGTGAAAATGCTCAAAACCCAGACACTGTAGCGCGTCTATAACCGGGTGAGCTATTCCTCCGCATGCAGTCCGCAGACAACAGCAATCCCCAGCATGTGTACAGTGGAGGATGCTGGGGTGGACCGCATGCACCACAAGGACATCTTACACAAAATGATACATTGTGCAGATGAAAAAATATATACATACACAAATCACTGCATGAGGGGCTCCGATATGTTCTTGACTGGAAGATATTGGCAAAGTTCTCAGCTTTTAACATCGGCCTGAGAAATAAGCTAGTATTGTCAGTTGCGTATCATTTTGGTGCATTTTTTTGCAGTGATTTGTGAAAATATGGTTACCCTACTCTATACCTCCTCCATGTACAGAGTGCTGTATCATTTCCATAGGCAAATGAGTTCAGAGATATAATAGGTAAGTTCATACAGTGATTGGCTGCAGAGTTATAAACTCCCCTGATTCACACTGCCTGTCAATACTATCTGTGAGTGCTGTGTGCAGCATCTCCATTGTATTCCTATCAGCTGCAGATTCACACTGCTCTCCTTTGACTCACACTGCCTGTGAATAGTATCTGTGATTGCTGTGCGCAGCATCTCCAGTGTTTTCCTATCCAATGCAGCTTTACACTGCCCTCCTGTGACTTACACTGCCTGTTAGTACTATCTGTGAGTTCTGTGTACAGAATCTTCAGCGTTTTTCTAGCATATGCAGCTTCACACTGCTCTCCTGTGACTCGCACTGTCTGTTAATACTGTGAGTGATATGTGCAGCATCTCCAGTGTATTCCTATCAGCTGCAGATTCACACTGCTCTCCCATCACTCACACTGCCTGTCAATACTATCCATGAGTGCTCTGCGCAGCATCTCCAGTGTTTTCCTATCAGATGCAGCTTTATACTGCCCTCCTGTGACTCACACTGCCTGTCAACAGTATCTGTTAGTTCTGTGTACAGAATCTGAACCGTTTTTCTATCAGATGCAGCTTCACACTGCTCTCCTTTCATTCATAGTCTGTCAATGCTATCTGTGAGTGATGTGTGCAGCATCTTCAGTGTATTCCTATCAGCTGCAGCTTCACACTGCTCTCCCATGACTTTGCCTATCTGTACTATCTGTGAGCGCTGTGTGCAGAATCTCCAGTCTTTTTGTTAGAGACATAGCTTCACAAAACTGTCCCCTGACACACTGAAGGCCCTTTTACACGTGCCAATTGACATACCAATTTTTGAGAATGAACTATTTGTTCCCTTTAATTACCTATACTTAAGCAAAGGGGATAGCTTCATTTACTTGCAGAAACCCTCCCTCTTATAAGGGAACAAGCAATTGCTACTACAATCTCTTGTCCCAAATACAGATTTACTGTGCACCAGCTGCAGATCCCTGTTTACACAGATCAGTCTGTTTTTGTAGGTGCTGCATTAAATATGTGATTACCCAATGAACAAATGTGTCACATTTACTCAGTGCAGTTATTGGGAACAGGAATGCTTCTTCCTAATAATTGCACCAATTTTTGACCCTTGTAAAAGAAACTGTACATACTATCTGTGAGGGCTGTGTGCAGGATTTCCAGTGTATTTGTATGATATGCAGATTTACACTTGAAATTCAGAGGTTGAAAACCTGACTCCCCACCATATTCAGTTTTAATAGAGTTTTTCAACTGCACCAAAATCAATTTTCTATGCAGTAATATTTTGCAGCAATCCCTCAGATGTATGACGTATAAGGTAGGGATTTTCTGCTTTTTTAACAGCTGTCACATGGCTGTTTTCAGAACCATTGCAGTCTATGAGGCTATTCACATGGCCATTGTTATAATGGTTAGTGAATAGTGGCCATTAAAAAAAGTGGTTGTGCAGCGCTATATTATTGGATGACCTATTATAGGGATAGGACATCAATATCTGATCGGAGGGATGCCAGGAGTCGGACCCCTGACAATCAGATATTAATAACCCATCCTGATGATAGGTCATCAGTAATATAGCGCTGCACAACCCCTTTAATGGCCAGTTGGGCTTGTTTATAATGACCATTTAGACAGAAGTGCACCCGTCTAACAGCTGTTAAAAAACAAACCCTCACCTCCGCACAGGAGGCAGAAGGACCTGACGTTTCCAGCCTGATCATGTGACGTTGCGATGCTGGGAGCTTCCGGTGCTGCTGCTTTCAGCACGGAGTAAGTGTTCCCGGCGTGTGATTAGATGAGTATTACCGGGAGTTGGGGATGTGGTGGGGGCTGTGCAGTATATATACTGAGGCCACTGGGGGGGAGGGGGCATGAGAGCAATTTATCTTCAGAGTGTACACTTTGAGGCCATTATTTATATTGGGGGCGCAAAAGGGACCATAATTTGGACTGAGGGCGCAAATAATGTAATTAATATAATGAAGGCACTGGGGTGGGCATGGGGGCAATATATCTAGTGCATTCTGTGGTGCCATTATTTATAGTGGGGGGTGCAAAGGGGCCATCATTTGCACTGGATGGAACAGGAATGGGGCGGGCACCACCTAATCAATAAATAATAACACATGGGTGGCGTCCAGCATGTCCTAAAGGCAATACAGTAACAGCAAAGAAGAAGAGAAAAAATATGCAATAAAAAACTTTATTGGGTCACTTAAAAACACTTAAAAACATTCCTATAGCGAAGAACCCCTCCCTTCCTGAAAAATAGCAACAATGTTGTACAGTGCAAAGGTATGGCCAAAAATGTCAAAAATCACCAATTATAATCCATAAGGACAATATCCAGGAAGTAAAGTATGCAAATAACAATCCATAACCGTGATCTGATGATACAGATAAATAACACATGATCCAAAAGTAAAAAAAGAAATCAATTAATAATAAACAATAAGACAGCAATATGCAAACAGTACAGACTGTAAAGTGCCAGTCAAAGTACTACTAGTGGACTGAATACCACCTGGAAGAATGTCCATAATAAGGGGTGCGGGCTGCCTTGCATTGCTGTAGAGTTGTATCAACACTCACGATCCTGTGCAGCTTCCTCAGGGGGAATTAAGTGACTGAAAGGACCCTCCTTATATTTTTGTAAAGAAAGTGAAATTAATAACCAAACACTTACACACGTGTTTAGTCCCATAGGCTGGCGTGCGGTAAGATGAACTACGCATGCCTGCAAAAGACGTCCGGGCGGTGGAACGCAGCTGGTGACACGTAAACGCCTCCGGCACTGATGTATGTCAGGGATCTGCATGTGCGGCATGTAGCTGGGCATTCTGGTGAATATTAAATGGAATGCCATGAGCAAATTACAAATAATTACAACAGTGACGTATAACGAAGCCACGCCAGCGCACTGCGTCTGTGCACAATAATAAATAGAAGCGACGATACACCAGAACTAACTTTAGGGCGAGATCAAATACTAATCAGTGCAGTAAAGTGTACGACTTATAATCATACCCTGCCACATGCAATTCAACAATGTGACCGATTATTGGAGCATTAATATGTGCTGATACAATCAGAAGCGGTGCAAATTGTCCTGGGACAGCCATGACCAAAAATATCGCTAGAATATAGGGCAAGGTAAGTTAGAAGTGAATAATGTCTACAAGACAAAGAGTGATGTGATAAATGTAAAATAAATTAAGGATAATAAAATTAGTACAAATAGTGTTAGGTTAAAGGCTATGCACACATTTGGGGGGAATTATTTTTTATTATTGCATTATACTCATTTTGAGCTAAAAATATATATTTTAAATTGTACAGAACTGATATGCTCTAGTAGCAGCCTGTGGATTTTCTGTCTTTTCCGTCAGACCAGGAGCTGACGGGCTCCTTATCTCTGCTCTCTGACCGTATAAACACTCATTAGAGCTCAGTTCTTATCTTATTGATAAGAATGTGGCTTAAATAAGTGTTTACGACCTCTCAGTAATTTAGAGATAAGGTTTATTAGATGACGGCACAATAGAGTTGATCAGGTTGTTGATTGTGGCCTGTGGAATGTTGGTCGACTCCTCTTCTGTGCGAAGTTGCTGAATATTGGCAGGAACTGGAACACGCTGTCGTAAACGCCGATCCATAGCATCCCAAACATGCTCAATGGGTGACATGTCCGGTGAGTATGCTGGATGCAAGAACTGGGATGTTTTCAGCTTCCAGGAATTGTGTCCAGATCCTTACAATATGGGGCCGTGCATTATCATGCTGCAACATGAGGTGATGGTCGTGGATGAATGGCACAACTATGGGCCTCAGGATCTCGTCACGGTATCTCTGTGCATTCAAAATGCCATCAATAAAATGCACCTGTGTTCGTTGTCCATAACATACGCCTGCCCATACCATAACCCCACCGCCACCATGGGCCACTCAATCCACAACGTTGACGTCAGCAAACCGCTCACCCACACGACGCCACACACGCTGTCTGCCATCTGCCCTGAAAAGTGAAAACCGGGACTCATCCGTGAACAGAACGCCTCTCCAATGTGCCAGACACCATCGAATGTGAGCATTTGCCCACCTCAAGTCGGTTACAACGACGAACTGCAGTCAGGTCCAGACCCTGATGAGGATAACGAGCCTGCAGATGAGCTTCCCTGAGACGGTGTCTGACAGTTTGTGCAGAAATTCTTTGTTTATGCAAACCGATTGTTGCTGCAGCTGTCCGGGTGTTCATGGAGGTGAACATGCTGGATGTGGAGGTCCTGGGCTGGTGTGATTTCATGTGGTCTGCGGTTGTGAGTAGAGCAGAGCGAACACCTAGATGTTCAGGGAGTTCGGCCGAACTTTAAAAAAGTTCGGGTTCGGGACCCAAACTTGATCCGAACTTGGACCAGAACCCGAACCCCATTGAAGTCAATGGGGACCCGAACTTCACTTTATTATTTTCAGTTATAACATGGTTATAACGGAAAATAATAGTATTAGCTTTTTCAGATCTGAGTTTTCACGATCTTGAAAACTCAGATCCGACAGTATATTCTAACACAGAGGCGTTCCCATGGTGATGGGGACGCTTCAAGTTAGAATAAGAACTGTGTACATAACTTCCCCCTGCTGCCTGGCAGCACCTGATCTCTTACAGGGGGCTGTGATCCGCACAATTAACCCATCAGGTGCCGCACCTGTTTTGTGCGGACCAAAAAACACTTACGGTCGTGTACATGTAGCCTAATACTTCAGAACAGGAAACCAGTATAAGTCAATTCCTCATAGAGGTCCATAGGACTTACCAAATTAGGCATCTTGGAGACAGACTTTTTTTTCCGTTTCCATAAAAAATTTTGTGTTCCATATACGGACTGTATACGGAACCATTTATTTCAATGGATCTGCCAAAAAAATGGAAGGTACTCTGTATGCTTTCTGTTTCCGTATTTCCATTTTTCCGCTCCGTTTAAAGATAGAACATGTCCTATTATTGTCCACATAACGGACAAGGATAGTACTGTTCAGGGGCGTAACTACCATAGCGGCAGACCATGCGACTGCTATGGGGCCCAGGGCAAGAGGGGGCCCAGTTGGTATCATCCCCTCTTCTACTGGGGTGAAAACTTGGTCAAGACTTTACCCTCTAAAAGGAACAACTTTTAGCCAATGAAGCAGTTGAAAAAATGGCCCAAGGGTCATTGAAAGGGTTTAGGTGGAAACCCTTCTGTCCTGTGTGGGGGGCCCGATTTGATCCTTGCTATGGGGCCCTTACTTCTCTATGTATACCACTGGTACTGTTCTATCAGCGGCCAGCTGTTCCGTTCCGCAAAAAACGGAATGCACACAGACTTCATCTGTATTTTTTTCGGATCAGTTTTTTTCGGACCGCAAAACACTGAAAAAGCCATACGGTCGTGTGCAAGAGGCCTAAGGCTACTTTCACACTTGGTGCGGATCCGTCCTGTATCTGCACAGACGGATCTGCACAAATAATGCAAACGCTTGTATCCGTTAACGGATCCGTTTGCATTATTCATAAAAAAAATAAATGGGTCCGTCCCCATTGACTTACATTGTGTGTCAGGACAGATCCGTTTGGCTCCACATAGTCAGACGGTCACCAAAACGCTGCAAGCTGCGTTTTAGTGACCGTCTAAAAAACGTAACGACACCCAACACAGCCAAATTGATGCATTCTGAACGGATCCTTATTCATTCAGAATACATTGGGGCTGAACTGATCCGTTTGGGGCCGCCTGTGAGAGCCCTGAAACGGATCTCACAAGCGGACCCAGAAGCGCCAGTGTGAAAGTAGCTTTAAGATAAATCCATTATAAAAAAAAGTCTATGACTCATATCCCTACTTGAACCGTTGAATTATTTCACGAGAATGTGCCCTGAATACGTCATCACTTGTGCAATTAGGTTGGATGCGTATGAATTGTCTGGCTGGTATGCCGGCTCTCAGAAGTTGCGAGTGGGAACTTGAGAAATTTAGTAGACTGTTTGTCGCTGTGGATTTTCTGTATAAAGATGTATGAAGCGTAAGTTTGATATCTAGGAAGTCAACATCCGTTGGTGAGATAGACTGTGAAAAAGAAATATTGACTTTATTACAGTTCAATGAGGCAATGAACTCACAACATCCATCATAGGACCCCGATCAAAAAAAGAGGATGTCATCAATATATCGGTACCAACTTTTGACCTTTTGACATCAGCGACATTATCTGCGGTATATCTCCTGTGTGATGTTTCCACATCCCAAATACCTTTTTAATTTTTTTGCGCAAACACATACAAATTCAATGCTACTGTACGTGTGACTTACTTTCAAGCATATATAACATTTAATATGAAGAAGGCGAGCAGTAAGGGACAGGGAAGTGGCCGTGATGCTGATGGTGCACGCAGAGGCCGTGGCTGTGGGCGCGTTGAAACTGCCAGAGCACAAGAAAAACAATCATCCACGATACCTAGCTTTATGTCCCAGTTTGCAGGGCGGCACAGGACAATGCTTTCGAAGTCAGACCAGTGCGACCAGGTGGTCGGTTAATTTTGCAGCAGATAATGCTTCCAGTCGGTTAAGCACAACCCTGTATTCCATCAAGTCCAGTCTCAGTAGCCAAGAGTCTGGTCAACACAATCCTCACCCTGATCCTCCTTCCTACCACCATGTCTTGCCAAACAAGTGATCCCACACTCGGATATTCTGAGGAGCTCTTTTCAGTGCCATTCCTTAATTTTGGCCTCTCAACAAGCCCGCTTGAAGAGGGACATGAGATCTTGTGCCCTGATTCCCAAACTCTTGAGCATCCACGGCCACAAGAAGATGACGGTGGGGAACGGCAATTAGTGTTTCACAAGGTGGATGATGATGATGAGACACAGTTGACAATAAGTCAACGGCAATTAGTGTCTCAAGAGGTTGATGATGAGGATGAGACACAGTTGTCAATAACTGATGTTGTTGTTAGGTCAACAAGTCAGGAGGATGAGCAGAGTGAGGAAGTGGAAGAGGAGGTGGTGGACGATGAAGTCACTGACACAACCTGGGAAGGTGGCAAGCCGAGTGAGGACGGCAGTACGGAGGGGGAGGGATCCGCAGCACCGCAACAGGCTGGAAGAGGCAGTGGGGTGGCAAAAGGGAAAAGGCAGAAATCTCCCTTGCCAAGGGGTAGGTGTTCCGCAGTCTGGTGCTTTCTTGAGGAAAGTGCGGATGACAAAAGAATTGTAATTTGCAACCTGTGCCATACAAAAATGAAAAGGGGAGTGAACACTAGCAACCTCACCACCACCAGCATGATTCCGCCACATGGCATCAAAGCACCGCAATAGGTGGACCGAATGACTGGGTCCACAATCTGTGTCTGCTGTTACACCACTGCCTCCTCTTCCCCTGTGTTACGTGCTGGCCAATCCCCTGTCGAAGGCGCAGGCCCGGATGCCTCCCGCCCTGCACCTGGACCTTTGCAAGCACCATCAGCTACCACATCTACAAGCACCATCAGCTACCACAGCGCAGCGTACAAATGTCCTTACCCCAGGCATTTGAACGCAAGCGTAAATACCCAGCCACCTTTCCAAATTACTGGCCCTGCAGCCTTATGTCGGCGGCTGTCCCTCGTTACGCAGTCCCCAGCCACCACTATTTTTCACGGTGGACCGTGCCCGCCTTAGACCAGCATTTGTCCTGTAACATCAATGGACAAGTGCTTTCAGCCAGGCATGCTACATTTCCCTGACGGCACACTGGGTGAACGTTGTGGAGATCGGGAGCGAGTCGTACCCTGGGATGGCACAGGTGCTACCGATGCCAAGGATTGCGGGCCCTAATTCCAGCAGGGTTTCCTCCACCACTTATGTTAGTGGCTCCAACCCCAACTTCTCCTCCTCCTCCACTTCCAACTCCGAATTATCTTTTTGAAGCATCAGTCAGCCATCAGTCGGTAGCTAGAAGCAGTGAAGCACTGCAGTGGGGAAGCAGCAACAGGCCGTGCTTAAGCTGATCTGCTTAGGTGACAAACAGCACACCGCCGCAGAGCTGTGGCAGAGGATAAGAGGCCAGACTGAGCTGTGGCTCTTGCCACTCAACCTAGAACCAGGCATGGTTGGGTCTGATAATGGCTGTAACTTGGTGGCAGCTTTGGAGCTTGGCAAGCTCACACACATCCCATGCCTAGCCCACATCTTCAACTTAGTGGTTCAGAGGTTTCTCAAAACCTACCCCAATTTTCCTGAGCTACTGGTGAAGGTGCGCCGCGTGTGTGCCCATTTCTGCAAGTTATCGACAGCTTCCGCCAGTCTGTCAATGCTGCAGCAGCGCTTACAATTGCCAGCTCACTGACTTTTGTGCGACGTGAGCACGTGCTGGAACTCCACGTTCCACATGGTGGCCAGGCTTTGTGAGCAGCAGAGGGCAGTAGTGGAATACCAGCTGCAACATGGTCGTCACCTTTCCAGTCAGCTTCCGCTCTTCACAAGCGAGGAGTGGGCATGGATGTCTGACCTCTGTGAGGTTTTAAGAAACTTTGAGGAATCAACACAGATGGTGAGCGGCGATAACGCTATTATCAGTGTCACCATCCCACTTCTGTGTCTACTCAAATGCTTGCTGCTCACAATTAAGGTCAACGCTTTGCATGTGGAATAGGTGGACATGGGGGTAGATATTACACAGGGTGATAGCTGCAGCACGCCAGACCTGCAGGGTATAGCGAAGCGAGGTCACGGTTATGGGCAATCGAGGGTTGCTCACTGTATTGGAGAACCCTGGGCAGGCATGCGGCAGTGAATGAGAGGTAGACACAGTTCCTCTGGGGCACACTCGGTATGTAGGGACCAGGCCTGATGGTGGATGAGGTGCCCTGGATGTTACAGGTATTTTGAGTGCCTGGGGCAAGGTCCCTGTTGGATTCGTGACGCCAGTGCCTGTAACGGTGGCACACCGATTTATAGTTGGAATAATTGAGGTACACAGATGTTATAGTGAACCAAACGTTGCTTTACTGAACAGTCCAACTTTGTACATGCAGAAGGTAACACAGTCCTTTAGATCACAGCTTTACAAGCAGGCTTTATTCCACACGATGGCAGGTATTAATTATGCAAGATACTCAGAGGGTAAATCCACAATGCACTCAGAATCAGGTTGTACCTTTCCTCAGAAATAGCGTACACTGTCCTTTTCTAGAACTCCTGTCTGGCTTCAATCCCAAGGCCCGGATGCCTAAATGGTGGCTTAAATCCTTGGTATATATATATCTTCCTCTCGTATTAAATCCTTGCTTTTCTTTCTATATAGCATCTGCCCATCAGGGTTACTTATCTTTGCCTGTAATATACTTGCTTTACTGATGACGGGCTGTGGTTTCTCCCAGGAGGTGCTGTCCTGCAACTGGGGTGTCTTCAGAGCTAACTAAGGCTCTCTTGATCCGCAGGTAGGCTAGGATCCCTCTACTAGCCTCCTGGTAACAACTAGTAGCCTGGGCTGTCTAGCTGCATGTCAGGAGGAGGCCCTCAGCTTGTCCCTGGCTGGTGCCTTCTAACTTCTGTCTCTGCAGACTCCTGACTCTGAACTAACTCTCCCTGTCTGGGCCTGGATATTTGTACTAGGGGCTCCCTATCTCCCTCTAGTGTCTGGGATGTCTAACTACACCCAACTAGGCCTGCTTACACATTATACAGGGGGAATGCATATAAAAGCACATTAGAAAATACATTAAGTGCACACTTAAATATAACATTTCTGTCCCTTGTGAGTAGGAGTAACGCGCACACCAATTGACCCTTGTGTAGTGCCCACGCCTATCTAGTGGGACACTACATACCACCACGCTATAACGTTGCCCGTCCTCGGCGCAACATGGAGGGGCCCTGCCCAGCTGGATACTGCACCTGAAAAAGAGAAAGTAATGCAAAGCAGGAAAAATACATCTACATTTGCAAGAATACGTTATATGCATAAATCAGGCAGTTCCACTGGCTTAGGAACAAGTAATGGTGAAAAGGGGCGTCGTTCTCTTCTCTCAGGATAGTGTGAGGGAACAGGGGCGCTGACCTGGTGCAGCGTATCAGTGATACCAGGATAGTCCATATGTGCAAATTGTCCATAATAGAACAGTAGAAAAATATATAACAATTCAAAGTTCTTGGAGGCTCAAGGAACAAATATGAGTCCGTACCCAGGTTTCTTTCTTATTTAGAACAAGTGTCTTTCCCAAGAAAAGTAAGGTAGAAGATCACAGAGGCTCACTTACAGTGGAGTCCATCTCTGGGCACATTTCTTTAAAAGAGCAAAAATCTCAGAGGCTCAGGTACTTTTGAGTCTATCACTGGGCACGTTTCCTTAGAATTAGGTTGCACAATAAAATGACAGCACATAAAAAATAGCCCACATTATTCCATTGGCACATAAATATAAAAACAAGTGCTGTAATACCCTTAATCAACCTGAAAAGGGGGTTAAAGGGTTAAAGGTGCAACAAAAATAGGCACAACTTGGTGTAGTAGAGTAGAAGCAGGCAGGAGGTCCTGTAAACAAACATGGCTTTGATGCAATTTGGTAGTTTCAGTGGGTGACCACCACCACTGAGCCGTGGGTAACTGGCAGCAGCAACAAAGGACCAAAACAAAGGACTCCTGTCCTGGAAGGGTTAATCCTCGGCAATAAGGTCCGTTGATGGAAGCAAAACAAATCAACGGCCTAGCAGGCCAATTCACAGGGGCATGTCATAATCGCTTTGCATTTCAGCGGTGCTCCCTGGCTCTGCTTGCAAATGAGGCCTGTAGTAAGCTTCCACAGGCGGATGTGCCCACAACACGGTATTAGGGGGCAGCTGCAGCATAAAGGGACCCCTAATAGGTATTGGCCCCATAGGCCTAGGGGTAATGACAGTTGCTGACCGCACCGGTGCAGGGATAACAATTGTAGGCCGTGCTGGCCTAGGTACCGCCGCCGCAAGCGGTCCGGTGGGCGCTGGAACAACTGGCTCTGCGCAGCAAGTCACAGTGTGAGAGGGCCTTCTTGGGGGCCTCAACGCAGCCGTGGTAGCAGAAGGTGGCCGACTGGTAGGGACAGGTACCCTTACCTCTGGCTCAGGGGCATCTGAGTCCTTTGGTGAATCCTCTTTATCCGGTGGCGTAGGTGCCGCTCGGGATGCAGCAAGTTGGCGCAGGCCATGCAGGTGGACTTCCAATCTGGCAATCTGGTCCTCCAGTCTCTCGGGCGCTGCGTCGCTGCAGGGATCCGTCACAGTTGCAGCAGGCTCAGATACGGGATCCGAACTCTCTGGTACGATCGCCGCATGTTCCGGCGCCGGATCCGAACTTCTTCCTTTTCGCAAGGCATCAAGGGCTTCCTGGAACTTGTTCGCAGGTAAGGCCATTCCGTCAGGAAAATCTTCATTCTTCAGCATGCTCGATCCTTCTCTGGAGAGCGACAGGGTGGCGCCAATAAGTTCAGACAGATCCTCCCATTGCACTGGGAGGCCGTCCCCCAGGTACTCCAGTATGGGGGAGGCGGAGTCCATTTCTGCAGACATGCAAATGTCCTGACAGGGCGGTGGCGCCGACATAGAGCCTTTCCCGCTCTTTTCAGCAAAAAGGCGCCAACTTTTACCGCCAATTCAGGATGAAGATGACGCAGCAGTAAATTCAAGCAAGCTCAGTGGCCATCTTTAGCAAAACGCTGTCTATTCACTGACAGCAAGCGGTGGCTTAAATAAGCAGCAAACAGTCCAGAAAATACTATCTTCACACCGCTAATTCTTTTCAGTTCTTTGGCCCAGCAATTTTTAATAAAACAATAGGGCTTGGTCACTTTAAGGCAATTTCTAGCACACAGTTGTATTTCCGCAATGGCGCAGGAATGTTCCGTGAATCCTGTTCGTGACGCCAATTTATGCAGCACGCCAGACCTGCAGGGTATAGCGAAGCGAGGTCACGGTTATGGGCAATCGAGGGTTGCTCACTGTATTGGAGAACCCTGGGCAGGCATGCGGCAGTGAATGAGAGGTAGACACAGTTCCTCTGGGGCACACTCGGTATGTAGGGACCAGGCCTGATGATGGATGAGGTGCCCTGGATGTTACAGGTATTTTGAGTGCCTGAAGCAAGGTCCCTGTTGGATTTGTGACGCCAGTGCCTGTAACGGTGGCACACCGATTTATAGTTGGAATAATTGAGGTACACAGATGTTATAGTGAACCAAACGTTGCTTTACTGAACAGTCCAACTTTGTACATGCAGAAGGTAACACAGTCATTTAGATCACAGCTTTACAAGCAGGCTTTATTCCACACGATGGCAGGTATTAATTATGCAAGATACTCAGAGGGTAAATCCACAATGCACTCAGAATCAGGTTGTACCTTTCCTCAGAAATAGCGTACACTGTCCTTTTCTAGAACTCCTGTCTGGCTTCAATCCCAAGGCCCGGATGCCTAAATGGTGGCTTAAATCCTTGGTATATATATATCTTCCTCTCGTATTAAATCCTTGCTTTTCTTTCTATATAGCATCTGCCCATCAGGGTTAATTATCTTTGCCTGTAATATACTTGCTTTACTGATGACGGGCTGTGGTTTCTCCCAGGAGGTGCTGTCCTGCAACTGGGGTGTCTTAAGAGCTAACTAAGGCTCTCTTGATCCGCAGGTAGGCTAGGATCCCTCTACTAGCCTCCTGGTAACAACTAGTAGCCTGGGCTGTCTAGCTGCATGTCAGGAGGAGGCCCTCAGCTTGTCCCTGGCTGGTGCCTTCTAACTTCTGTCTCTGCAGACTCCTGACTCTGAACTAACTCTCCCTGTCTGGGCCTGGATATTTGTACTAGGGGCTCCCTATCTCCCTCTAGTGTCTGGGATGTCTAACTACACCCAACTAGGCCTGCTTACACTTTATACAGGGGGAATGCATATAAAAACACATTAGAAAATACATTAAGTGCACACTTAAATATAACATTTCTGTCCCTTGTGAGTAGGAGTAACGCGCACACCAATTGACCCTTGTGTAGTGCCCACGCCTATCTAGTGGGACACTACATAGCCAGACCACCCTCAGTTCGTCTTCTCAGTGCAAATTGGATGATGATGAGGAGGAGGAGGAGGAGGAGCAGGAGACAGTTGCCTCCGCTACAGAGGGTAGTACCCATGAAAGTTGAATTCCATCTGTTCAGCATGGATGGGCAGAAGAGGAGGAAGAGGATGAGGAGATTGAGATGACGAGAGCGAAGTCTTGCCTGTTGGGACTCTGGCACACATGGCTGACTTTATGTTAGGCTGCCTTTCCCGTGACCCACGCGTTTTATGCATTTTGGACAACACCGATTATTAGTTGTTGACCCTTCTCGACCCCCGCTACAAAGAGAACTACTGATCTCTCATTTCTGTGGTGGAGAGGATGAGAAAAATGGTGCAATACCAGAAGGTCCTTGTGGAAAAATTGCTCCAAAAATTTCCAGCTGACAACGCTGGCTGCAGAGTACGTAGTTCCTTGGGCAACCAAGGAGGGGAGACGAGGGGAACACACAGCAGTTCCAACAGAGGCAAGGCAACACTCTCCAAGGCCTGGGACAGTTTCATGACACCCCGCCAGCGCCCTCACCCTGATGCGCGGCCTAGTGTCACAAGGAGGGAAAATTTTGGAAGATGGTGAAGGAGTACATAGCAGACCGTGTCAGCGTCCTCAATGATCCCTCTGTGCCTTACAACTACTGGGTGTCCAAGCTGGACACGTGGCACGAACTTGCGCTCTACGCCTTGGAGGTGCTGGCCTGCCCTGCCGCCAGCGTTTTGTCAGAGCGGGTATTTAGTGCTGCTGGGGGCATAAAAACTGATAAGCACATCCGCCTATCAACTGAAAATGCTGACAGGTTGACTCTTATCAAAATGAACAAGGCCTGAATTGCCCCTGACTTCTCTACTCCCCCAGAAGATAGCGGCTGAACATAAAGGCACTTTTAATGTGTTTTTTTATAATGTACTGAATACACTGTATTCCCATGCACCCCTTCTACCCCAAAAATGGGTATATGGTTCAATCTTCCAATTCTCGTCCTCCTCATCTTCCATCATAGCAACATGTTTATTAGTCTGCCCTCGCTCCTAATGTTGTAGAGGGTCAGCTCACCTGCAGGCCCTCACATATAATGTTTTAGAGGGTCAGCTCACCAGCAGGCCCTCATCTACAATCTTTTAGAGGGCCAGCTCACCTGCAGGCCCTCGCATATAATGTTTTTGAGGGTCAGCTTACCAGCAGGCCCTTAACTATAGTCTTTTAGAGGGTCAGCTCACTAGCAGGCCCTTGCCCATAATTTTTTCAATGGTTAGCTAAGCAGCAGGCACTCACCCATAATTTTTTCAATGGTCAGCTCAGCAGGAGGCCCTTGCTCCTAATGTTTTTGAGGGTCACCAGCAGGCCAGCAATCATAATTTTTCAAGGCTGTGTATATATGTGTTATAAAGGGTGTATTTGAGTACCGGTTCTTTGTAATTTTTGGTAGCCCTTTCACTTAGTTCATAGACTTTATGAGTGTCCCACTACCTGAACAATTGTACCACAATGTGTATGATGCCCCCCTTTATGTGATATACAGGTTGTATCAGAGTGCCTCTTCCGTGTAATTTTTGGCAGCACTTGCACTTTATATACAAGTAAATAACTTAACAATTTTTCCTCTAAAATCGATTTTATCTTTGGTTTTGTGCGTATTATTGTCAGTCTGTAAAAGTGGTGTACTACTCGGACAACATCGTTCCCAGCAGCGTTCCCAGCAGCGACATTTCGGTGGTGTTTCCATAAATTTCTGACCTTTTCCTATGAACCAGACACCCTCCCCTCTTCAGGGCAGGGGGCGCCTGGTTTAATGCTCGGGTTCTCCCATTGACTTCCATTGTGCTCGGATGCTCAGTAGAGCACCTTAGCATCCCGAGATGTTCGACCCGAGCACTTTGGTGCTTGATCAACACTACTTGTTATCCATTAATTCTAACAAGTGGGTTGAACACATGGACATTAAAATTCAGATTTTACTTCAACGACTTGTTTCACACATGAATGGTATCCAGGATAACGTAAAATGTATTAGTTTTATTTAATAAATGGAATCCAGAAATGTATCCAATAAGTAATTCTCACATGACCATTAGATAATAAGTCATGCCCACCATAACCATGAGCTAATAAACCAAAACCACCATAACCATGAGTTAATAAGTCATGCTTGCCATGACCATAAGCTAATAAGTCAAAGCAACCATAACCATGAGCTAATATGACCACCATGACCATAAGTTAATAAGTCATACCCGCCATGACCATGAACTAATAAGCCAAAACCACCATAACTATGAGTTAATTAATAATGCCCACCATGACTGTGAGTAAGTCATTCTGATCATGACCATAAGCTAATAAGTCATACCCATATGAACATGAGCTGATAAGTCATATCCACCATGATTATGAGCTAATAAGTCACAACCCCCATGACAATGAGATAATACGTTATTCTGATCATGGCCATGATCTAAATAGTAGTACCCATCATGATAATGAGCTAATAAGTCATTACCCACCATGACAATGATCTAATACTGTAAGTTACCTGCCATGACCATGATCTAATAATTTATTACCCATCATGTCCTTGA
>NC_053391.1:0-127139 GCF_905171765.1 Bufo bufo
CCCTCCCCCTCCTCTCCTGTATTATCACCCCCCTCCCCCTCCTCTCCTGTATTATCACCCCCCCCCTCCTCCTCTCCTGTATTATCACCCCTCCTCCTCCTCTCCTGTATTATCACCCCCCTCCCCCTCCTCTCCTGTATTATCACCCCTCCCCCTCCTCTCCTGTATTATCACCCCCCTCCTCCTCCTCTCCTGTATTATCACCCCCCCCCCCTCCTCTCCTGTATTATCCCCCCCCCTCCTCCTCTCCTGTATTATCACCCCCCCTCCCCCTCCTCTCCTGTATTATCACCCCCCTCCTCCTCCTCTCCTGTATTATCACCCCCCCTCCTCCTCCTCTCCTGTATTATCCCCCCCCCCCCCCCCCCCCCCTCTCCTGTATTATCCCCCCCCTCCTCCTCCTCTCCTGTATTATCACCCTCCTCCTCCTCTCCTGTATTATCACCCTCCTCCTCCTCTCCTGTATTATCACCCCCCTCCTCCTCCTCCTCTCCTGTATTATCACCCCCTCCTCCTCCCTCTCCCTGTATTATCACCCCCCCCCCCTCCTCCTCCTGTATTATCACCCCCCCCCTCCTCCTCTCCTGTATTATCACCCCCCTCCTCCTCCTCTCCTGTATTATCACCCCCCCTCCTCCTCTCCTGTATTATCACCCCCCCCCCCCTCCTCCTCTCCTGTATTATCACCCCCCCTCCTCCTCCTCTCCTGTATTATCACCCCCCCCCTCCCCCTCTCCTGTATTATCACCCCCCCCCTCCTCTCCTGTATTATCACCCCCCCCCCCCTCCTCCTCTCCTGTATTATCACCCCTCCTCCCCTCCTGTATTATCACCCCCCCCCTCCTCCTCTCCTGTATTATCACCCCCCTCCTCCTCCTCTCCTGTATTATCACCCTCCCCCTCCTCTCCTGTATTATCACCCCTCCTTCTCCTCCTCCTCTCCTGTATTATCACCCTCCCCCTCCTCTCCTGTATTATCACCCTCCCCCTCCTCTCCTGTATTATCACCCCCCTCCTCCTCCTCCTCTCCTGTATTATCACCCCCCTCCTCCTCCTCCTCTCCTGTATTATCACCCCCCTCCTCCTCCTCCTCCTCTCCTGTATTATCACCCCCCTCCTCCTCCTCCTCTCCTGTATTATCACCCCCCTCCTCCTCCTCTCCTGTATTATCACCCCCCTCCTCCTCTCCTGTATTATCACCCCTCCCCCTCCTCTCCTGTATTATCACCCCCTCCTCCTCCTCCTCTCCTGTATTATCACCCCCCTCCTCCTCCTCCTCTCCTGTATTATCACCCCCCTCCTCCTCCTCTCCTGTATTATCACCCCCCCCTCCTCCTCTCCTGTATTATCACCCCCCCCCCCTCCTCCTCTCCTGTATTATTACCCCCCCCCTCCTCCTCCTCTCCTGTATTATCACCCCCCCTCCTCCTCCTCTCCTGTATTATCACCCCCCCCCCTCCTCCTCCTCTCCTGTATTATCACCCCCCCTCCTCCTCCTCTCCTGTATTATCACCCCCCCCTCCTCCTCTCCTGTATTATCACCCCCTCCTCCTCCTCTCCTGTATTATCACCCCCCCTCCTCCTCCTCTCCTGTATTATCACCCCCCCTCCTCCTCTCCTGTATTATCACCCCCCCTCCTCCTCTCCTGTATTATCACCCCCCTCCTCCTCCTCTCCTGTATTATCACCCCCCTCCTCCTCCTCTCCTGTATTATCACCCCCCTCCTCCTCCTCTCCTGTATTATCACCCTCCTCCTCCTCTCCTGTATTATCACCCTCCTCCTCCTCCTCCTCTCCTGTATTATCACCCTCCTCCTCCTCTCCTGTATTATCACCCTCCTCCTCCTCCCCTGTATTATCACCCTCCTCCTCCTCCTCCTCCTCCTCCTCCTCTCCTGTATTATCACCCCCCCCTCCTCCTCCTCCTCTCCTGTATTATCACCCCCCCCTCCTCCTCCTCCTCTCCTGTATTATCACCCCCCTCCTCCTCCTCTCCTGTATTATCACCCCTCCCCCTCCTCTCCTGTATTATCACCCCCCCCCCCCTCCTCCTCTCCTGTATTATCACCCCCCTCCTCCTCCTCTCCTGTATTATCACCCCCCCCTCCTCCTCCTCTCCTGTATTATCACCCCCCCCCTCCTCCTCTCCTGTATTATCACCCCCCTCCTCCTCCTCTCCTGTATTATCACCCTCCTCCTCCTCCTCCTCCTCTCCTGTATTATCACCCTCCTCCTCCTCCTCCTCCTCTCCTGTATTATCACCCCCCTCCTCCTCCTCTCCTGTATTATCACCCCCCTCCTACTCCTCCTCTCCTGTATTATCCTCTCCTCTCCGGTAGTGTCTCCTCTTCTCTTCTCTCCTCCTCCATGTTATGTCCTCCTCCTGTATTATCCTCTCCTCTCCGGTAGTGTCTCCTCTTCTCTTCTCTCCTCCTCCATGTTATGTCCTCCTCCTGTATTATCCTCTCCTCTCCGGTAGTGTCTCCTCTTCTCTTCTCTCCTCCTCCATGTTATGTCCTCCTCCTGTATTATCCTCTCCTCTCCGGTAGTGTCTCCTCTTCTCTTCTCTCCTCCTCCATGTTATGTCCTCCTCCTGTATTATCCTCTCCTCTCCGGTAGTGTCTCCTCTTCTCTTCTCTCCTCCTCCATGTTATGTCCTCCTCCTGTATTATCCTCTCCTCTCCGGTAGTGTCTCCTCTTCTCTTCTCTCCTCCTCCATGTTATGTCCTCCTCCTGTATTATCCTCTCCTCTCCGGTAGTGTCTCCTCTTCTCTTCTCTCCTCCTCCATGTTATGTCCTCCTCCTGTATTATCCTCTCCTCTCCGGTAGTGTCTCCTCTTCTCTTCTCTCCTCCTCCATGTTATGTCCTCCTCCTGTATTATCCTCTCCTCTCCGGTAGTGTCTCCTCTTCTCTTCTCTCCTCCTCCATGTTATGTCCTCCTCCTGTATTATCCTCTCCTCTCATACATTACCTCTGACTTTATCTTTTCAGTCTTGGACTCGTCTCTTTGCGCGTCATGTTTCATGGGATCCCCGCGCAGCCGGCAGTCAGTGGTGAGGAGATTTCTATTGCAGTAATGATTATGGGGATGCAGCAGGGAGCCCCGCGGTCACTGACTTGGTCCAGTTGTCAGGCGGCTCTGAGACATATTGCACTTAGTAATGGCTTTTCCTTTCTTTCAGCTCCTGGAAATAAGCCAGAGTTATACGAGGTACGTGTGCTGCAGGTGGAGGCCCGGCGAGTAGCTGTTCTAATAAACAGCGGGTCACATATTATATTGGGGTGCAGGGGGGGGGGGTGCTACAGATCTGCTGTCTATGATGTTCATCTCTGGATCTATTACAGGAGGTGAAGCTGTACAAGAATGCCCGGGAGCGAGAGAAGTACGACTGATTGGGTGTGACCCTATAGACTGTACCCCACACATTGTATCACTGGGTGTGACCCTATAGACTGTACCCCGCACATTGTACCACTGATTGGGTGTGACCCTGTACCCCGCACATTGTACCACTGATTGGGTGTGACCCTGTACCCCGCACATTGTACCACTGATTGGGTGTGACCCTATAGACTGTACCCCGCGCATTGTACCACTGATTGGGTGCGACCCTATAGACTGTACCCCACACATTGTACCACTGATTGGGTGTGACCCTATAGACTGTACCCCGCACATTGTACCGCTGATTGGGTGTGACCCTATAGACTGTACCCCACACATTGTATCACTGATTGGGTGTGACCCTATAGACTGTACCCCGCACATTGTACCACTGATTGGGTGTGACCCTGTACCCCGCACATTGTACCACTGATTGGGTGTGACCCTGTACCCCGCACATTGTACCACTGATTGGGTGTGACTCTATAGACTGTACCCCGCGCATTGTACCACTGATTGGGTGCGACTCTATAGACTGTACCCCGCGCATTGTACCACTGATTGGGTGCGACCCTATAGACTGTACCCCGCACATTGTACCACTGATTGGGTGCGACCCTATAGACTGTACCCCGCACATTGTACCACTGATTGGGTGTGACCCTATAGACTGTACCCCGCACATTGTACCACTGATTGGGTGTGACCCTGTACCCCGCACATTGTACCACTGATTGGGTGTGACCCTGTAGCCCACACATTGTACCACTGATTGGGTGTGACCCTATAGACTGTACCCCGCACATTGTACCACTGATTGGGTGTGACCCTATAGACTATACCCCGCACATTGTACCACTGATTGGGTGTGACCCTGTACCCCGCACATTGTACCACTGATTGGGTGTGACCCTGTACCCCGCACATTGTACCACTGATTGGGTGCGACCCTATAGACTGTACCCCGCACATTGTACCACTGATTGGGTGTGACCCTATAGACTGTACCCCACACATTGTACCACTGATTGGGTGTGACCCTGTACCCCGCACATTGTACCACTGATTGGGTGTGACCCTATAGACTGTACCCCACACATTGTACCACTGATTGGGTGTGACCCTATAGACTGTACTCCACACATTGTACCACTGATTGGGTGTGACCCTATAGACTGTACCCCGCACATTGTACCACTGATTGGGTGTGACCCTATAGACTGTACCCCGCACATTGTACCACTGATTGGGTGTGACCCTGTACCCCGCACATTGTACCACTGATTGGGTGTGACCCTGTACCCCGCACATTGTACCACTGATTGGGTGTGACCCTGTACCCCGCACATTGTACCACTGATTGGGTGTGACCCTATAGACTGTACCCCACACATTGTACCACTGATTGGGTGTGACGCTATAGACTGTACCCCGCACATTGGGTGTGACCCTATAGACTGTACCCCACACATTGTACCACTGATTGGGTGTGACCCTATAGACTGTACCCCGCACATTGTACCACTAATTGGGTGTGACCCTATTGACTTTATCCCGCACATTGTACCACTGATTGGGTGTGACCCTGTACCCCGCACATTGTACCACTGATTGGGTGTGACCCTGTACCCCGCACATTGTACCACTGATTGGGTGTGACCCTATAGACTGTACCACTGATTGGGTGTGACCCTATAGACGGTACCCCACACATTGTACCACTGATTGGGTGCGACCCTATAGACTGTACCCCGCACATTGTACCACTGATTGGGTGCGACCCTATAGACTGTACCCCGCACATTGTACCACTGATTGGGTGTGACCCTGTACCCCGCACATTGTACCACTGATTGGGTGTGACCCTGTACCCCGCACATTGTACCACTGATTGAGTGTGACCCTGTACCCCGCACATTGTACCACTGATTGGGTGTGACCCTATAGACTGTACCCCACACATTGTACCACTGATTGGGTGCGACCCTATAGACTATACCCCGCACATTGTACCACTGATTGGGTGTGACCCTATAGACTGTACTCCGCACATTGTACCACTGATTGGGTGCGACCCTATAGACTGTACTCCGCACATTGTACCACTGATTGGGTGCGACCCTATAGACTGTACTCCGCACATTGTACCACTGATTGGTTGCGACCCTATAGACTGTACCCCGCACATTGTACCACTGATTGGGTGTGACCCTATAGACTGTACCCCGCACATTGTACCACTGATTGGGTGTGACCCTATAGACTGTACTCCGCACATTGTACCACTGATTGGGTGCGACCCTATAGACTGTACTCCGCACATTGTACCACTGATTGGGTGCGACCCTATAGACTGTACCCCGCACATTGTACCACTGATTGGGTGCGACCCTATAGACTGTACCCCGCACATTGTACCACTGATTGGGTGTGACCCTGTACCCCGCACATTGTACCACTGATTGGGTGTGACCCTATAGACTGTACCCCGCACATTGTACCACTGATTGGGTGCGACCCTATAGACTGTACCCGCACATTGTACCACTGATTGGGTGTGACCCTATAGACTGTACCCCACACATTGTACCACTGATTGGGTGTGACCCTATAGACTGTACCCCACACATTGTACCACTGATTGGGTGCGACCCTATAGACTGTACTCCGCACATTGTACCACTGATTGGGTGTGACCCTATAGACTGTACCCCGCACATTGTACCACTGATTGGGTGTGACCCTATAGACTGTACCCCGCACATTGTACCACTGATTGGGTGTGACCCTGTACCCCGCACATTGTACCACTGATTGGGTGTGACCCTGTACCCCGCACATTGTACCACTGATTGGGTGCGACCCTATAGACTGTACCCCACACATTGTACCACTGATTGGGTGCGACCCTATAGACTGTACTCTGCACATTGTACCACTGATTGGGTGTGACCCTATAGACTGTACCCCACACATTGTACCACTGATTGGGTGTGACCCTATAGACTGTACCCCGCACATTGTACCACTGATTGGGTGTGACCCTGTACCCCGCACATTGTACCACTGATTGGGTGTGACCCTATAGACTGTACCCTGCACATTGTACCACTGATTGGGTGTGACCCTATAGACTGTACCCCGCACATTGTACTACTGATTGGGTGCGACCCTATAGACTGTACTCCGCACATTGTACCACTGATTGGGTGTGACCCTATAGACTGTACCACTGATTGGGTGTGACCCTATAGACGGTACCCCACACATTGTACCACTGATTGGGTGTGACCCTATAGACTGTACCCCGCACATTGTACCACTGATTGGGTGTGACCCTGTACCCCGCACATTGTACCACTGATTGGGTGTGACCCTATAGACTGTACCCGCACATTGTACCACTGATTGGGTGTGACCCTATAGACTGTACCCCGCACATTGTACCACTGATTGGGTGCGACCCTATAGACTGTACTCCGCACATTGTACCACTGATTGGGTGTGACCCTATAGACTGTACCACTGATTGGGTGTGACCCTATAGACGGTACCCCACACATTGTACCACTGATTGGGTGTGACCCTATAGACTGTATCCCGCACATTGTACCACTGATTGGGTGTGACCCTGTACCCCGCACATTGTACCACTGATTGGGTGTGACCCTGTACCCCGCACATTGTACCACTGATTGGGTGTGACCCTGTACCCCGCACATTGTACCACTGATTGGGTGTGACCCTGTACCCTGCACATTGTACCACTGATTGGGTGTGACCCTATAGACTGTACCCCGCACATTGTACCACTGATTGGGTGTGACCCTATAGACTGTACTCCGCACATTGTACCACTGATTGGGTGTGACCCTGTACCCCGCACATTGTACCACTGATTGGGTGTGACCCTGTACCCCGCACATTGTACCACTGATTGGGTGTGACCCTATAGACTGTACCCCGCACATTGTACCACTGATTGGGTGTGACCCTGTACCCCGCACATTGTACCACTGATTGGGTGTGACCCTGTACCCCGCACATTGTACCACTGATTGGGTGTGACCCTGTACCCCGCACATTGTACCACTGATTGGGTGTGACCCTGTACCCCGCACATTGTACCACTGATTGGGTGTGACCCTATAGACTGTACTCCGCACATTGTACCACTGATTGGGTGCGACCCTATAGACTGTACCCCGCACATTGTACCACTGATTGGGTGTGACCCTATAGACTGTACTCCGCACATTGTACCACTGATTGGGTGTGACCCTATAGACTGTACTCCGCACATTGTACCACTGATTGGGTGTGACCCTATAGACTGTACTCCGCACATTGTACCACTGATTGGGTGTGACCCTATAGACTGTACTCCGCACATTGTACCACTGATTGGGTGCGACCCTGTACCCCACACATTGTACCACTGATTGGGTGCGACCCTATAGACTGTACCCCGCACATTGTACCACTGATTGGGTGTGACCCTATAGACTGTACTCCGCACATTGTACCACTGATTGGGTGTGACCCTGTACCCCGCACATTGTACCACTGATTGGGTGTGACCCTGTACCCCGCACATTGTACCACTGATTGGGTGTGACCCTATAGACTGTACCACTGATTGGGTGTGACCCTATAGACGGTACCCCACACATTGTACCACTGATTGGGTGCGACCCTATAGACTGTACCCCGCACATTGTACCACTGATTGGGTGCGACCCTATAGACTGTACCCCGCACATTGTACCACTGATTGGGTGTGACCCTGTACCCCGCACATTGTACCACTGATTGGGTGTGACCCTGTACCCCGCACATTGTACCACTGATTGGGTGTGACCCTGTACCCCGCACATTGTACCACTGATTGGGTGTGACCCTATAGACTGTACCCCACACATTGTACCACTGATTGGGTGCGACCCTATAGACTATACCCCGCACATTGTACCACTGATTGGGTGTGACCCTATAGACTGTACCCCACACATTGTACCACTGATTGGGTGCGACCCTATAGACTGTACTCCGCACATTGTACCACTGATTGGGTGCGACCCTATAGACTGTACTCCGCACATTGTACCACTGATTGGTTGCGACCCTATAGACTGTACCCCGCACATTGTACCACTGATTGGGTGTGACCCTATAGACTGTACCCCGCACATTGTACCACTGATTGGGTGCGACCCTATAGACTGTACCCGCACATTGTACCACTGATTGGGTGTGACCCTATAGACTGTACCCCACACATTGTACCACTGATTGGGTGTGACCCTATAGACTGTACCCCACACATTGTACCACTGATTGGGTGTGACCCTATAGACTGTACCCCACACATTGTACCACTGATTGGGTGCGACCCTATAGACTGTACTCCGCACATTGTACCACTGATTGGGTGTGACCCTATAGACTGTACCCCGCACATTGTACCACTGATTGGGTGTGACCCTATAGACTGTACCCCGCACATTGTACCACTGATTGGGTGTGACCCTATAGACTGTACCCCGCACATTGTACCACTGATTGGGTGTGACCCTGTACCCCGCACATTGTACCACTGATTGGGTGTGACCCTGTACCCCGCACATTGTACCACTGATTGGGTGTGACCCTATAGACTGTACCCCACACATTGTACCACTGATTGGGTGTGACCCTATAGACTGTACCCCGCACATTGTACCACTGATTGGGTGTGACCCTGTACCCCGCACATTGTACCACTGATTGGGTGTGACCCTATAGACTGTACCCTGCACATTGTACCACTGATTGGGTGTGACCCTATAGACTGTACCCCGCACATTGTACCACTGATTGGGTGCGACCCTATAGACTGTACTCCGCACATTGTACCACTGATTGGGTGTGACCCTATAGACTGTACCACTGATTGGGTGTGACCCTATAGACGGTACCCCACACATTGTACCACTGATTGGGTGTGACCCTATAGACTGTACCCCGCACATTGTACCACTGATTGGGTGTGACCCTGTACCCCGCACATTGTACCACTGATTGGGTGTGACCCTATAGACTGTACCCGCACATTGTACCACTGATTGGGTGCGACCCTATAGACTGTACTCCGCACATTGTACCACTGATTGGGTGTGACCCTATAGACTGTACCACTGATTGGGTGTGACCCTATAGACGGTACCCCACACATTGTACCACTGATTGGGTGTGACCCTATAGACTGTACCCCGCACATTGTACCACTGATTGGGTGCGACCCTATAGACTGTACTCCGCACATTGTACCACTGATTGGGTGTGACCCTATAGACTGTACCACTGATTGGGTGTGACCCTATAGACGGTACCCCACACATTGTACCACTGATTGGGTGTGACCCTATAGACTGTATCCCGCACATTGTACCACTGATTGGGTGTGACCCTGTACCCCGCACATTGTACCACTGATTGGGTGTGACCCTGTACCCCGCACATTGTACCACTGATTGGGTGTGACCCTATAGACTGTACCCCGCACATTGTACCACTGATTGGGTGTGACCCTGTACCCCGCACATTGTACCACTGATTGGGTGTGACCCTGTACCCCGCACATTGTACCACTGATTGGGTGTGACCCTGTACCCCGCACATTGTACCACTGATTGGGTGTGACCCTGTACCCCGCACATTGTACCACTGATTGGGTGTGACCCTATAGACTGTACTCCGCACATTGTACCACTGATTGGGTGCGACCCTATAGACTGTACCCCGCACATTGTACCACTGATTGGGTGTGACCCTATAGACTGTACTCCGCACATTGTACCACTGATTGGGTGTGACCCTGTACCCCGCACATTGTACCACTGATTGGGTGTGACCCTATAGACTGTACCCGCACATTGTACCACTGATTGGGTGTGACCCTATAGACTGTACCCCGCACATTGTACCACTGATTGGGTGCGACCCTATAGACTGTACTCCGCACATTGTACCACTGATTGGGTGTGACCCTATAGACTGTACCACTGATTGGGTGTGACCCTATAGACGGTACCCCACACATTGTACCACTGATTGGGTGTGACCCTATAGACTGTATCCCGCACATTGTACCACTGATTGGGTGTGACCCTGTACCCCGCACATTGTACCACTGATTGGGTGTGACCCTGTACCCCGCACATTGTACCACTGATTGGGTGTGACCCTATAGACTGTACCCCGCACATTGTACCACTGATTGGGTGTGACCCTGTACCCCGCACATTGTACCACTGATTGGGTGTGACCCTGTACCCCGCACATTGTACCACTGATTGGGTGTGACCCTGTACCCCGCACATTGTACCACTGATTGGGTGTGACCCTGTACCCCGCACATTGTACCACTGATTGGGTGTGACCCTATAGACTGTACTCCGCACATTGTACCACTGATTGGGTGCGACCCTATAGACTGTACCCCGCACATTGTACCACTGATTGGGTGTGACCCTATAGACTGTACTCCGCACATTGTACCACTGATTGGGTGTGACCCTATAGACTGTACTCCGCACATTGTACCACTGATTGGGTGTGACCCTATAGACTGTACTCCGCACATTGTACCACTGATTGGGTGTGACCCTGTACCCCGCACATTGTACCACTGATTGGGTGCGACCCTATAGACTGTACCCCGCACATTGTACCACTGATTGGGTGTGACCCTATAGACTGTACTCCGCACATTGTACCACTGATTGGGTGTGACCCTGTACCCCGCACATTGTACAACTGATTGGGTGTGACCCTGTACTCCGCACATTGTACCACTGATTGGGTGTGACCCTGTACCCCGCACATTGTACAACTGATTGGGTGTGACCCTGTACCCCGCACATTGTACCACTGATTGGGTGTGACCCTATAGACTGTACTCCGCACATTGTACCACTGATTGGGTGTGACCCTGTACCCCGCACATTGTACCACTGATTGGGTGCGGCCCTATAGATTGTACCACTGATCGGGTGCTCGCTAGCTGCTCTGTATTGTGTCTCTATAGGTATGACAACATGGCGGAGCTGTTTGCTGTGGTGAAGACGTTGCAGGCCCTGGAGAAGGCTTATATCAAAGACTGTGTCTCCCCCAGCGAGTAAGTCCACCCCGGTCTTATGGGTCGGAGCCTTGTGACCAGCACCGGAGCAGACTGGCCTGATGTCCACCATGGGGGTTGTAGTCCTCTCTCAGTGTTATGCCTGTTTATTCCAGGTACACCGCCGCCTGCTCGCGCCTCCTGGTCCAATACAAAGCCGCCTTCAAGCAGGTGCAAGGAGCGGAGGTCGGCTCCATCGATGACTTCTGCAGAAAGTACCGGGTGAGCCTGCTATGAATCTACGTGGACGCGGTAAACCCGGCCTCTAACTATTTATCTCTCTGATATAAAAAGGAAGCTGCCCTGCGAATCTTCCCTGGTCTACAGTTGCCATAGTAACAGACCGCGAGTGACTCCTGTGTGGTCTGATCCTGGTGTCCTCTGTAGAAGGAGAAGAGAGCAGAGGACTACACGGGGTCGGACTGTAGTCTGTTACTATGGAAACCGTGGTTATAACAGAGAGGTCACACAGCCGGAAATGGCCGATAGCAGGGAGAGGACTCGATCCTGATGGTTCTGGGACGCCTTCTCTCCACAGTTGGACTGTCCTCTGGCAATGGAGCGAATTAAGGAGGATCGACCAATCACCATCAAGGACGACAAGGGGAACCTGAATCGCTGCATTGCAGACATTGTGTCGGTGAGTCGGCCATGTCCTGACCTCCATGTCTCGCTACTCGCTCAGACACGCCCCAAAAACCCGCTGCTGCCCCCGCCTGTCATTGCAGCTCCGCACATCGGTATAGACGCTCGCTGCTCTCTGGCATCAAACAGGTTAAACGCTCTTTAGAAGGCCACGGGGCACTCGACGGGCGGAGCGCTGTCCAAATACCAGCGGTCCGGAACCTGCATGTCCCACCCGTGTCCGCGTCCTCCGCCCCCTGCTGTCCATATAGCAAAGTGACGTCACCAGTCACAGACAGCCGAGCCAAGAGCAGATGGGGTACACGAGTAGTTAAACTGGAGGAGGGGCATCTATGAGAGCATAACTATGCTGGGGCATCACTGTGCGAGGGGCAATACTAGACGGGCATCACTGTGTGTGAGGGGCAATACTAGACGGGCATCACTGTGTGTGAAGGGCAATACTAGACGGGCATCACTGTGTGAGGGGCAATACTAGACGGGCATCACTGTGTGTGAGGGGCAATACTAGACGGGCATCACTGTGTGTGAGGGGCAATACTAGACGGGCATCACTGTGTGCGAGGGGCAATACTAGACGGGCATCACTGTGTGTGAGGGGAAATACTAGACGGGCATCACTGTGTGAGGGGCAATACTAGACGGGCATCACTGTGGGTGAGGGGCAATACTAGACGGGCATCACTGTGTGCGAGGGGCAATACTAGACGGGCATCACTGTGTGTGAGGGGCAATACTAGACGGGCATCACTGTGTGCGAGGGGCAATACTAGACGGGCATCACTGTGCGAGGGGCAATACTAGACGGGCATCACTGTGTGTGAAGGGCAATACTAGACGGGCATCACTGTGTGAGGGGCAATACTAGACGGGCATCACTGTGTGTGAGGGGCAATACTAGACGGGCATCACTGTGTGTGAGGGGCAATACTAGACGGGCATCACTGTGTGTGAGGGGCAATACTAGACGGGCATCACTGTGTGCGAGGGGCAATACTAGACGGGCATCACTGTGTGTGAGGGGCAATACTAGACGGGCATCACTGTGTGCGAGGGGCAATACTAGACGGGCATCACTGTGTGTGAGGGGAAATACTAGACGGGCATCACTGTGTGAGGGGCAATACTAGACGGGCATCACTGTGGGTGAGGGGCAATACTAGACGGGCATCACTGTGTGCGAGGGGCAATACTAGACGGGCATCACTGTGTGTGAGGGGCAATACTAGACGGGCATCACTGTGTGCGAGGGGCAATACTAGACGGGCATCACTGTGCGAGGGGCAATACTAGACGGGCATCACTGTGTGTGAGGGGCAATACTAGACGGGCATCACTGTGTGTGAGGGGCAATACTAGACGGGCATCACTGTGTGTGAGGGGCAATACTAGACGGGCATCACTGTGTGTGAGGGGCAATACTAGACGGGCATCACTGTGCGAGGGGCAATACTAGACGGGCATCACTGTGCGAGGGGCAATACTAGACGGGCATCACTGTGTGTGAGGGGCAATACTAGACGGGCATCACTGTGTGTGAGGGGCAATACTAGACGGGCATCACTGTGTGTGAGGGGCAATACTAGATGGGCATCACTGTGTGTGAGGGGCAATACTAGACGGGCATCACTGTGTGTGAGGGGCAATACTAGACGGGCATCACTGTGTGTGAGGGGCAATACTAGACGGGCATGACTGTGTGTGAGGGGCAATACTAGACGGGCATGACTGTGTGTGAGGGGCAATACTAGACGGGCATCACTGTGTGAGGGGCAATACTAGACGGGCATCACTGTGTGTGAGGGGCAATACTAGACGGGCATGACTGTGTGTGAGGGGCAATACTAGACGGGCATGACTGTGTGTGAGGGGCAATACTAGACGGGCATCACTGTGTGCGAGGGGCAATACTAGACGGGCATCACTGTGTGCGAGGGGCAATACTAGACGGGCATGACTGTGTGTGAGGGGCAATACTAGACGGGCATCACTGTGTGAGGGGCAATACTAGACGGGCATCACTGTGTGTGAGGGGCAATACTAGACGGGCATCACTGTGTGTGAGGGGCAATACTAGACGGGCATCACTGTGTGTGAGGGGCAATACTAGACGGGCATCACTGTGTGAGGGGCAATACTAGACGGGCATCACTGTGTGTGAGGGGCAATACTAGACGGGCATCACTGTGTGTGTGAGGGGCAATACTAGACGGGCATCACTGTGTGTGTGAGGGGCAATACTAGACGGGCATCACTGTGTGAGGGGCAATACTAGACGGGCATCACTGTGTGTGAGGGGCAATACTAGACGGGCATCACTGTGTGTGAGGGGCAATACTAGACGGGCATCACTGTGTGAGGGGCAATACTAGACGGGCATCACTGTGTGTGAGGGGCAATACTAGACGGGCATGACTGTGTGTGTGAGGGGCAATACTAGACGGGCATCACTGTGTGTGAGGGGCAATACTAGACGGGCATCACTGTGTGGGGGGCAATACTAGACGGGCATCACTGTGTGTGAGGGGCAATACTAGACGGGCATCACTGTGTGAGGGGCAATACTAGACGGGCATCACTGTGTGTGAGGGGCAATACTAGACGGGCATCACTGTGTGGGGGCCACTTGAAGAGTACCTGTCCCCTCTCCTGACGTCTCAGTTGTAGTACCTACTTGCACAGTTCTGGAGCCTCTATGTTCTGCCGTTCCTGATGAATTGCCATCAGACTGCACTAAAGATACAGACGGGGGTAACCAGTTGGGGGGGGGGGGGGGGTCCTGCAGGAATAATACAGGAACGGCAGAACATAAAGCCATAAGAATAGAGGCTCCCAAATTTAGTATTAAATGGGGAATGCAAGTAGTTACTACAACCGAGATGTCAGGAGAGGGGAGAGGTCTTCTTTATGGGGGCCACTGGGGGGGGTTCACTAAGGGGCATTGTTACTGCTAGGGGCCCTGAGAGGACATTGGTACTGTGTGGCGAGGCCCTATTATTGGGTGGTTATTCCAGGGGGGGTTCACATACTATAACCTATACAATGAGCTTATAACGACCGGGCGAGAGGACCCGGCCCGTCCCGCTGCGTGCATGCTTACTGCAGGGGGTCTGATGTGCTGGGGTCCGGAGTAAGGGAGAGGCGCGCTCAACCTGCGGACCTCCAGCTGTTGGAAGATTACAACTCCCACCATGCCCTGCTGTAGGCTGTTAAGGCATGCTGGGAGTTGTAGTTTTGCAACAGCTGGAGGGCCGCAGGATGAGCGCGCCTGACCTACAGAGAAAGGAGGTCGGAGATTACAGGTGGGGGTCTATCGGGGGGTCAGGGATGGGGGGGCAGGTTACATCTGTAGGTCTGTAGGGATCTATATGTGATCTATACAGTCCGTACCGCCCTCCGTAGTGATCTATACAGTCCGTACCGCCCTTCGTAGGGATCTATATGTGATCTATACAGTCCGTACCTCTCTCCGTAGGGATCTATGTGTGATCTATACAGTCCGTACCGCCCTCCGTAGGGATCTATATGTGATATACAGTCCGTACCGCCCTCCATAAGGATCTATATGTGATCTATACAGTCCGTACCTCTCTCCGTAGGGATCTATATGTGATCTATACAGTCCGTACCGCCCTCCGTCGGGATCTATATGTGATTTATACAGTCCGTACCGCCCTCCGTCGGGATCTATATGTGATCTATACAGTCCGTACCGCCCTCCGTCGGGATCTATATGTGATCTATACAGTCCGTACCGCCCTCCGTAGGGATCTATATGTGATCTATACAGTCCGTACCGCCCTCCGTCGGGATCTATATGTGATTTATACAGTCCGTACCGCCCTCCGTCGGGATCTATATGTGATCTATACAGTCCGTACCGCCCTCCGTCGGGATCTATATGTGATCTATACAGTCCGTACCTCCCTCCGTAGGGATCTATATGTAATCTATACAGTCCGTACCTCTCTCCGTAGGGATCTATATGTGATCTATACAGTCCGTACCGCCCTCCGTAGGGATCTATATGTGATCTATACAGTCCGTACCGCCCTCCGTAGGGATCTATATGTGATCTGTACAGTCCGTACCGCCCTCCGTAGGGATCTATATGTCATCTATACAGTCGTAGGGATCTATAGGTGATCTATACAGTCGTAGGGATCTATATGTGATATACAGTCCGTACCGCCCTCCGTAGGGATCTATATGTCATCTATACAGTCCGTACCGCCCTCCGTAGGGATCTATATGTGATCTATACAGTCCGTACCTCCCTCCGTAGGGATCTATATGTAATCTATACAGTCCGTACCTCTCTCCGTAGGGATCTATATGTGATCTATACAGTCCGTACCGCCCTCCGTAGGGATCTATATGTGATATAAAGTCCGTACCGCCCTCCGTAGGGATCTATATGTGATATACAGTCCGTACCGCCCTCCATAGGGATCTATATGTGATATACAGTCCGTACCGCCCTCCATAGGGATCTATATGTGATATATACAGTCCGTACCGCCCTCCGTAGGGATCTATGTGTCATCCATACAGTCGTAGGGATCTATATGTGATATACAGTCCGTACCGCCCTCCATAGGGATCTATATGTGATATATACAGTCCGTACCGCCCTCCGTAGGGATCTATATGTGATCTATACAGTCCGTACCGCCCTCCGTAGGGATCTATATGTCATCTATACAGTCGTAGGGATCTATATGTGATATACAGTCCGTACCGCCCTCCGTACGGATCTATATGTGATCTATACAGTCGTAGGAATCTATATGTGATCTGTACAGTCCGTACCGCCCTCCATAGGGATCTATAGGTGATCTATACAGTCGTAGGGATCTATATGTCATCTATACAGTCGTAGGGATCTATATGTCATCTATACAGTCGTAGGAATCTATATGTGATCTGTACAGTCCGTACCGCCCCCCATAGGGATCTATAGGTGATCTATACAGTCGTAGGGATCTATATGTCATCTATACAGTCGTAGGGATCTATATGTCATCTATACAGTCGTAGGGATCTATATGTGATCTATACAGTCGTAGGGATCTATATGTGATATACAGTCCGTACCGCCATCCATAGGGATCTATAGGTGATCTATACAGTCGTAGGGATCTATATGTGATCTATACAGTCGTAGGGATCTATATGTGATATACAGTCCGTACCGCCCTCCATAGGGATCTATATGTGATCTATACAGTCGTAGGGATCTATATGTGATATACAGTCCGTACCGCCCTCCATAGGGATCTATAGGTGATCTATACAGTCGTAGGGATCTATATGTGATATACAGTCCGTACCGCCCTCCATAGGGATCTATAGGTGATCTATACAGTCGTAGGGATCTATATGTGATATACGTTGGTGGATTTCCTGCCTCTGACTTCATGTCGTCTGTTTTTTCAGCTCTTCATTACGGTGATGGATAAACTGCGTTTGGAGATCCGAGCGATGGACGAGGTAACTGATTCCCGCCATTTGCCCCTCGCCTCATGTTCTGCCTCCAGGGACAGGATTAGTTAATCTCATGGTAGATGTCCGTTTTTAGCCGTAGCTCGCGCCCCAGTTCGGACCGCTCTATCTCCCGTGTTCTCCACTGTCGAGGAGATCAGACCGCGATCTGCTACTAGTTGTCATGGAAAGTGACAGACGAAGTGTGTGCATAAGGGGGAAGCGTGTGTGAAGACCCCCTGAAATATCGCCTGGAAGCAGTTCTAATAACGAATGTGATCAGAGGCACAAGGCCTTTCTTCGTGTCCGCTAATATCCGGGCATACCATGATATATCCCGTATTTACTGACCGTTCGCCTGGAGGATGGTTAAACCCATAAGTGGAGTCAGGAGATGTTTTCGCCCTAAGGTATCCCTGTGGCTGCCCCTGCCTAAAAGCGGAGCACCCACCCCAAAAGGGGCGACCCCACTCATCTGTGGCTGAACCCTGGATTGGCACCTGTCCTCAATAGGCTTCAAGCAGCCAGTCCCGACGCGTTTCCCCCGCTGATTGTAGTCAGGTGGTTCATCAGGAGACTCGCGTTGGAAGATAGGTGAAATATCTGGTAATGGCACCCTGCATGGAATGGGCGCACCTGTATGTGGTGCCGACATGTATAGTCCTAAGGTCTGGAAATCAAATGCTGCCGCCAGAAGTAGCGGCATTTCGGCTAGATGACGCACTTCCAGTTCCTAAGATGCCAAAAAGCAGTCCTCAGATTGGACCAATACAAAGAATAGGTTAGTGTGTGAGTATTGGTCGGGTGGATTCTAACCCAAAGCAGGCGATTGTTATATTAGTCCGGTGGAAGGCGTCCTGCGTTCCACCGCAACGGAAGCGCTTTCTGCGCATGTAGGGAGAGGCTATCAATGGAGGAAGCAGATGTGACGGCGCATACTGCATTCCACTGAGCCGCCAGCGCTCTCCACACACATAAAAAGGAGAAGGAGTTAACCCTTCACTGGAGGTAAAGAATGCAAAAGTGCGTATGTGCCTCAGCCCACATCTACCTAGGTCCAACTGGAGGGAAAGAGGCGCATTAAAGATTAGGGAAGCACACATGCTGGCCATGCTGATACATGTATGTCAGTGAGCTGGCCGTCTACGGACGGTGGATCATCTTGTCTCAATCACCACCCCGGGGAGTTGTCATGGAACTACAAATCTCAGCATGTACGCCCAACCCGCTTCTGTTATGTGCATGATGGGGTTTGTAGTGTCACAACATCTGGGGATAGTTGGCTATCTTTTATAATCCTTGGCTTTTCTAAATACTTTGACCCTAACTTCTCTACTCTGTCCTGACAGATCCAGCCAGACCTCCGGGAGCTGATGGAGACCATGAACAGGATGAGCCACTTACCACCAGATTTTGAGGGCAGAGAGAAAGTCAGCCAATGGTGAGAAGAGCGCTTTCTGGTGTCCTTTCAGATTTCCATATTGTGAATGCCTCCAGTTCCTGTAATCTAGGAGAGGAGCACATGGCCATCATCTGTGGGGTCTCTGAAGCCACGTTCTCCTCTGACCCTTTCTCATCCACAGGTTGCAGAAGTTAAGCAGCATGTCGGCCTCTGATGAACTTGATGATTCCCAAGTACGGCAGATGTTATTTGACCTGGAAGCTGCATACAACGCCTTCAACCGCTTCCTTCACTCCTAACCTTGTGTGATCTTGGATCCCCCCACATCAGACAATATTCATCTGGATTACAGAGGCCACCTGATTGGTTTTGTCCATAAATAGTCTTCATTGTCCAGCACCCATATTAAATGAGAAGAAACATGTCCTTCCCACCAGCTCCCCGTCACAGCACTGAAACTCCATTACCCCTTTGGCCTGTCACTCAACATGTCCTCTGATCTGACTTCTTTGATCTATCACAAGAGATCTTCCCTTAAGTGATCCCTCCGATCCATCAATGAACTTGTTTCCTTTGCTGACCCCTCCAGTCTACCACACAACATCTCTCCTCTACCTGACTTCTGGCCTGCCACCTGTATCTTTTCCTCTCTGACTTCTCGAGTCCATCACTAGACATCCCCTCTTCCTTCATGACTTCTCGAGTCCATCACTAGACATCCCCCTCTTCCTTCATGACTTCTTGAGTCCATCACTAGACATCCCCCTCTTCCTTCATGACTTCTCAAGCACATCACTAGACATCCCCCTCTTCCTTCATGACTTCTCAAGCCCATCACTAGACATCCCACTCTTCCTTCATGACTTCTCGAGTCCATCACTAGACATCCCACTCTTCCTTCATGACTTCTCGAGTCCATCACTAGACATCCCCCTCTTCCTTCATGACTTCTCGAGTCCATCACTAGACATCCCCCTCTTCCTTCATGACTTCTCGAGTCCATCACTAGACATCCCCCTCTTCCTTCATGACTTCTCGAGTCCATCACTAGACATCCCCCCTCTTCCTTCATGACTTCTCGAGTCCATCACTAGACATCCCGCCTCTTCCTTTATGACTTCTCGAGTCCATCACTAGACATCCCACTTTTCCTTCATGACTTCTCGAGCCCATCACTGGACATCTCTCTCCTGTTGTCATCTTTGTGTTTAATAAAGATATTCTTTCCTCGTAGTCCATCATGGCTGGGCCTCCACTCCTGTCAGGATGGACCTCGCATCTGGGCCATGGGAACATAGGTGGATGTTATATGTGTGCTTTCTATGTACAGGTTAACGGTAAACACTGTGGACATTCACAATTGGACATGTACTATTTATTTTCCCCATCACAATGGTTTCTGACAATGAGATGATTCTCCTCCCATAAGGCAGGGACAGGATGCTTCTCATGGTCTTTCTGTCCCATGCAGCTGGGATGCAGGAGCGTCTCAGGATGGTAGCAGGTACTGCCGTTTCATCCTTACATTGGGCAAGTAACCCTGATCCATTGGAGCCTGTAGCCGTAGGGGCACCTTTTTGAGGCCCTCCCGTCTGTTTGTGCTACTCTCTTAGTGTCTCGGCTCCGACAGTGATGTCATACTGGGGGCCTGAGTGGATGGGTGGCCCATGGAATTACTTGTATCTAATAGGTGGGCCTCTGATGTCCTATAGCTTAGACTGTGATTGGTTGGGGAATCTGGCATAAGGATCTAGGGGGAGTCACCCTGTGGTGGGTGATATTGGGGGTTAGACTACTTAACCCTGTGCTCCTGCTCAGTATGGTCCAGTAGGCTAATTAGTGATGGGTTGGGGTGGCCAGAGCATGGTCCATACAAAACTATAGTGTTATGCAAGCGGGTGTGGACCCACTGCGCCACTGACTGGCTATACTCTGGAGGGCCGTGACTAAGCAACTACCTGGTCTTCACTAGAGCCTCTGATGGTGAGGATAGTCTTGGGCCGTTAGGGTAGTTTCCAGGTGCCACTCCAAAGCAATCCCCGAGTCAGTGGCAGCTGACCAGGGGGTCAGAGATACCGGTGCAAGCACCGAGAGGAAGTCCAGGGTCAGGCAGGCAGCAATCAAGCAAGGTCCGTAAACGAAGTCCAGGGGCAGGCGGCAAACAAGCAAAATCGGATAAATCCAAAAGCAGGGTCCGGTACATAGCAAAGCAGAACTTCAAAAACACCTTCACACAAGGCACTAGACAAGCTAGTGACCAGGAGTTGCTCAGGCATCTTTCTGGGGCAGGAAGCGCCTTTAAATACTTCCTGCAGTCCAGCCATAGGCTGGTGAGACAGAGGGCGTGTACGTGCTGTCTCACGGGAGAGGAGAGACACGTCCGTACACGCCCTAACAAACAGTACAGGTCTCCAGCAGGAAGTTTACTTTGAATACACGTAGGGACCATCTATCCCGTGCAGCGTGCAACATTGAGTGAGTGCCGGCTGATTTACTTGCGATTTATTCCAGCAGGAAGTAAGCTCTGCATGGAGCACACATACAACAGTTAAGCTCACTGCTGCCCGCGCTTGTCAGCATGGCAGCAGGAGGAAAAGAGGGATGCCGGCAGCAGTGCCCGTGGGTAGGGGCAGCAGCGCCAGCATGGACCGCTGGGCTAACAGTACCCACCTTACACTCCCTCTTCTCAGGCCCGGCCCTAGACAAAAAAAATGTTTTTTTCAGAAGAAGCGGGGCATTGATGTCCTCTCTAGGTTCCCAAAATCTTTCCCCAGGGACAAAGCCCTACCAATCCCCAAGAACAGGGTTTTACCTCTACTCTTCTTCATCCACAGAATAGCTTTTTCATGACTGGCCGCGACAGGAGCTGAGACAGGTTTTTTTAACAAATCAATTCAGGATGACAGGTGTCGTCAGGGAGACATGGAAGCAATTCGGTACCTGGAGAGAGGCCGGCAGCTTAAAGGGACACTGACAGGCCCTATAAACATATTTCGATATTCCTATGCAGTCATAGGTCCATTAAAGTGTATTCCAATGACCGCATTGTGAACCATGTAAAAACAACTTTATGTTCATCCTTCAATCACCTTCCTTTGTGCCCAAGGGGCGGTTTTTCTCCTACCTTCGTGCCCAGCCGCGCCCCAACTGTCGTTTCCTACCGCCGCCCAGCTCATTATTATTCACTGCGCTGGGCGGCTCTTACATTCCCCGATCCTGTTAGATCCCGCGCATGCCCAATAGAGACTTAAGGGCATCGGCCTCAATCGGACCATCGAATAGTTGCGCTCAGGAGCAGAGAAGGCCCTGGAGAAGAAACCACAGGTTACCATCTTACCGGAGAAAGCTTTTTGTGAAAGCGCAGCCCCAGCTCCAAGAGACGATGCATCCACCTCTAGGTAGAATTGCTTGTTAGCATTGGGCAATGGAGAACCGAAGCAGCACAAAAGGCTTGGAAGGCCGATTCAGCCTCAGCTGTCCAATTCTTAGGATTTGCTCCCTTACGGGTCAAGGTGGAGATGGGAGTAGTCAAGGACGAGAAGTGCGGCACCAACTGGCGATAGTAGTTGGCGAATCCCAAGAACCGCTGGATTGCTTTTAAACCTGAAGGACGAGGCCACTTTAAAATCGCTCACAGCTTCTCGGGATTCATCTGCAGGCCAGTACCGGATATTATGTATCCTAGGAATGGAAGAGAGGACTGCTCAAAGGAACATTTCTCGATCTTGGCGTACAGACGATTTTCTCTTAGCCTTTGAAGAACCAGACGAACCTGCTTCCGTGGAGTAGCCAAATCTGGAGAAAAAACAAGGATATCATCTAGGTACACCACAACACAGGGATATAGCAAGTTTCTGAAAATGTCGTTAATGAATTCTTGGAACACTGCAGGGGCATTGCTTAGTCCAAAGGGCATTACCAGGTATTCATAGTGACCGTCGCAGGTGTTGAAGGCGGTCTTCCACTCATCGCCCTGGTGAATACTGATCAGGTTGTAGGCCCCACGTGGGTCTAATTTGGAGAAAACTTTAGCTCCCCTGAGCTGATCAAACAATTCAGGAATTAGGGGAAGAGGGTACTTATTTTTTATGGTTATCTTGTTAAGACTCCTGTAGTCGATGCATGGACATAGGGAGCCATCATTCTTCTTCACAAATAAGAAACCTGCACCAGCCGGAGAGGAGGATTTGCAGATAAATCCTCTCTTGAGGTTCTCCTTGATATACTCCGACATGGATTGAGTCTCTACTGCTGACAGGGGATAGATGCGTCCGCGAGGAGCCCGGAACCAAGTCAATAGGGCAGTCATACGGCCTGGGAAGAAGTAGCAACTCAGCCTCTTTCTTGTCAAAGACATCCGCATAAGCAGGATAGGCTGCTGGCAGACCCTGGAGAGCCGAGGCGACCAAGCTGGCTGAACAGAAGAAAGACGCTTCCCAAGACGCTTGTACGACGTTGACCACGTTCTTGCTCAGTCAGACTGACTTGGTCACTCTGCACGGGTTCTGGCGCAGCAGCAAATGTAGAAGGCTGAGGCACTGAAGACCACTGGAAAGAAGATGGTGGATGATATTGTCTGCTCTCATGTGCTACCTCCTTAGCACACTCCTGAAAGCGCAGATCAATCCAGGTGGCCAGGGAAATAAGATCATCCAAGATCATCCAGGGTAGAGGGAACATCCCGAACAGCCAGTTCATCCCTAATTTTCCCAGAGACACCCTCCCAAAAGGAGGCCACTAAAGCCTCATTATTCCAGCCAAATTCAGAGGCAAGGGTCCGGAACTGGCCCACGGACTGACTTACTGTCACGGACATACCGAGACATACGGACGTCCCCGCAACAGTGAGTGGCAGGAGATCTTTGAGATTGGCAACACCTGGTTTGATTTGACATGTTTACCTTGTGGATCAATAGGCGTCTGTGTTGTTTCTGGTACTGGTCACAACCTTAACCTCCGGGTGTTGCTATTGTGGTCATTTAACTTTCCCTATTTATAGTTGTTTCTCCCACAATGCTGTGCGGTTTGGATCTCGGCTGAGTTCCTGGTGCTGCCATAGCTTCTTGGAAGTTAAGTGTTACCTTTCCCTTTTGTATTTTGGCTTTTCTGTGTGTTGCATTTCTTAGTTGTTTTGTATTAGGCCTTAGGGAGACTCCCGTTCATCCTTCCTTTTGTCTCATTACTTTCATTAGTACTGTAACGGACCGTTTCAGCAGACAAGGGGTTAAAATCCGTTTTAGGCGATAAGCCCCTTTCTGAGAGACAGGCACAGCTACTGCAGAACACCAAACTCCCGAACTGGATACAAAGTAGCACTCCAAACTGGAACCTCACGAATAGCTGCTAGCAGACGAACAGGAATCAGCTTACACTCCTGGCAATCAGTCTCTAACAGCATACAGCGGATCCCCCCAATAACGAGACAAGGCTCCGTGTTGAGGGTCAAGCAGTGGTCTGACTGTACTTCACGTACAGCCTCTTTTATTCATAAACCACAAACATAGTACTGCCCACAGGGGTTTGAAATGCAACCAATCAGTAATTTCCAACACATACAATGTAACTACAGCAACCAATCGTTTACACCCCCAGAGGACCAGAATGAAGACTGTGACATAGGACAGATAAACAGCACTTAGGACACACAGACACAACACATCCCCACAATGCATCATGGTTTCCTCCTCTCTGCCCTCGAGACACCCGAGGCGTAATCCAATTATCTCTCAGGACAAAGAGAAATCACCAATACACATGTGCAGACAATAGGACAGACATCACCCTTTAAACACACAATGGGACAATGGCACAATAGAAACACACCCAGCATTTTCCTCCCAAGCTGACAAGTTACACTTATTATAAATTGTTACAACTTTGTGAGTTTACATTGGCCATACATATATCTAACATCAATTTAAACAGTATAACTTGGGGACAAACCTATCCAAAATTCACTTGAATAGGTTCAGGGGTTTAAAAGTTAGTATATGGCCCATAATCCAGGGGCAAGAGGCCAGCAGCCAGTCCTCTCCAAAACCCAGTGGCGAGGTTGGTTTCGCCACAAGTACCAGGGTCCTTTAGGATTAGATAGGACTTTAGGTATTCCTGTGTATGAACTCACCTACCTCTGGGGTCTGTTCATACTGGTAGTCAGCCAGGGTTTCCATTAGGGTTTTCACTAGGAGGTGTCCATCATCCTTCCCTAGTTTTCAGGCCTTATTTCCTTTCGCTCCTATGTTCGGTGTGGGGTTTCCCTCCCACACTAGAGCGTGACACTTCCTTGGCGCAACCGCAGTATAGAAGAGGCCGCTGAGGTGGTGCATCCTGGCTGGTCAATCACCCTACGGAAAGTCTCTAGGAAGGCCTGTAGATTCATAAGGACTGGATCCCTCCTCTCCCAGAGTGGGTTGATCCAGGCCAGGGCTTCTCCTGTAAGGTGCGACATTAAAAAGACGACCTTGGCTCGGTGAGAAATGAACTGATGCGGCATCAGCTCAAAGTGTAGATTGCACTGATTAATGAATCCCCTGCACTGTTTAGGGTCTGGCGGAGCAGACAGACGAGGACTAGAATATGGCACATAGGGTGTCAACAGAGCTGGTACAAGGTTAGCCGCTGCAGCGGGAGCTGGAGGTGCAGGGTTGGTGGGCGAGAGGTAATTAAGGCACATGTTCACATCGCGCAGATAGGACATAATCTGAACCTGACATTCTCTCTCCTGAGCCAACTCCCGGCACAGTTCAGTGAGGCTTTGTGGATTCTGATCAGCGGAATCAATGGCCTGAGCAAACTTTTATGCAAGCGGATGTGGACCCACTGCGCCACTGACTGGCTATACTCTGGAGGAGAGTGACTAAGCAACTACCTGGTCTTCACTAGAGCTTCTGATGGTGAGGATAGTCTTGGGCCGTTAGGGTAGTTGCCAGGTGCCACTCCAGAGCAGTCCCCGAGTTAGTGGCAGCTGACCAGGGGGTCAGAGATACCAGTACAAGCAACGAGGGGAAGTGCGTGGTCAGGAAGTCTGAGGTCAGAGCAGGCAGTGGTCAAACAGGGCCCAAAAACGAAGTCCAAGGTCAGAGGAAGGCGGCAAACAAGCAAAATCCGATAAATCCAAAAGCAGGGTCCGGCACACAGCAAATCAAAACTTCAAAAACACCTTCACACAAGGAACTAGACAAGCTAGTGACCAGGAGTTGCTCAGGCATCTTCCTGGGGCAGGAAATGCCTTTAAATACTTCCTGCAATCCAGCCATAGGGCGTGTACCTAATGCCTCACAAGGGAGAAAAGACACGTCCGCGCACGCCCTAACAACCAGTACAGTACTCAAGGTCTGATATCATACCTTCACAGAGTATGTACTGCATGGAGAGGGGCCGTTGTCTGATATCATACCTGCACAGAGTATGTACTGCATGGAGAGGGGCCGTGGTCTGATATCATACCTGCACAGTGTATGTACTGTATGGAGAGAGGCCGTGGTCTGATATCATACCTGCACAGTGTATGTATTGTATGGAGAGGGGCCGTGGTCTGATATCATACCTGCACAGAGTGTGTACTGCATGGAGAGGGGCCGTGGTCTGATATCATACCTGCACAGAGTATGTACTGCTTGGAGAGGGGCCGTGGTCTGATATCATACCTGCACAGGGTATGTACTGCTTGGAGAGGGGCCGTGGTCTGATATCATACCTGCACAGAGTATGTACTGTATGGAGAGGAGCCGTGGTCTGATATCATACCTGCACAGGGTATGTACTGCTTGGAGAGGGGCCGTGGTCTGATATCATACCTGCACAGAGTGTGTACTGCATGGAGAGGAGCCGTGGTCTGATATCATAACTGCACAAAGTGTGTACTGCATGGAGAGGAGCCACGGTCTGATATCATACCTGCACAGAGTATGTACTGCTTGGAGAGGAGCCGTGGTCTGATATCATAACTGCACAAAGTGTGTACTGCATTGAGAGGGGCCATGGTCTGATATCATACCTGCACAGAGTATATACTGCATGGAGAGGAGCCGTGGTCTGATATCATACCTGCACAGGGTATGCACTGCATGGAGAGGAGCCGTGGTCTGATATCATACCTGCACAGGGTATGTACTGCATGGAGAGGAGCCGTGGTCTGATATCATACCTGCACAGAGTGTGTACTGCATGGAGAGGAGCCGTGGTCTGATATCATACCTGCACATAGTGTGTACTGCATGGAGAGGAGCCGTGGTCTGATATCATATCTGCACAGAGTGTGTACTGCATGGAGAGAAGCCGTGGTCTAATTTCATACCTGCATAGTGTGTGTACTGCATGGAGAGGGGCCATGGTCTGATATCATACCTGCACAGAGTATATACTGCATGGAGAGGGGCCGTGGTCTGATATTATACCTGCACAGAGTGAGTACTGCATGGAGAGGAGTATTGGTCTGATCCCATACCTGCACAGAGTTTGTACTGAATGGAGAGGGGCCGTCGTCTGATTTCATACCTGCACAGGGTATGCACTGCATGGAGAGGAGCCGTGTTCTGATATCATACCTGCACAGGGTATGCACTGCATGGAGAGGAGCCGTGTTCTGATATCATACCTGCACAGAATATATACTGCATGGAGAGGGGCCGTGGTCTGATATCATACCTGCACAGAATATGTACTGCATGGACAGGAGCCGTGGTCTGATATCATACCTGCACAGAGTATGTACTGAATGGAAAGGGGCCGTGGTCTGATTTCATACCTGCACAGAGTGTGTACTGCAAGGAGAGGAGCCATGGTCTGATATCATACCTGCACAGAGTATGTACTGCATGGAGAGGAGCCGTGGTCTGATATCATACCTGCACAGAGTATGTACTGCATGGAGAGGGGCCGTGGTCTGAAATGCCTGCACAGAGTGTGTTCTGAATAGAGAGGCGCCGTGGTCTGATTTCATACCTTCACAGAGTGTGTACTGCATGGAGAGGAGCTGTGGTCTGATTTTATACCTGCACAGAGTGTGTACTGCATGGAGAGGAGCCGTGGTCTTAATTCATACCTGCAGAGAGTATGTACTGCATGGAGAGGGTCTGTGGTCTGATATCATACCTGCATAGAGTGTGTACTACATAGAGAGGGGCCGTTGTCTTATTTCATACCTGCACAGAGTGTGTACTGAATGGAGAGGTGCCGTGGTCTGATATCATACCTGCACAGAGTGTGTACTGCATGGAGAGGAGCCGTGGTCTGATATCATACCTGCACAGAGTGTGTACTGCATGGAGAGGAGCCGTGGTCTGATATCATACCTGCACAGAGTGTGTACTGCATGGATAGGAGCCGTGGTCTGATACCATACCTGCACTGAGTGTGTACTGCATGGAGAGGAGCCGTGGTCTGATATCATACCTGCACAGAGTGTGTACTGCATGAAGAGAAGCCGTGGTCTGGTATCATACCTGCACAGAGTATGCACTGCATGGAGAGGAGCCGTGGTCTGATATCATACCTGCACAGGGTATGCACTGCATAAAGAGGAGCCGTGGTCTGATATCATACCTGCACAGAGTGTGTACTGCATGGAGAGGAGCCGTGGTCTGATATCATACCTGCACATAGTGTGTACTGCATGGAGAGGAGCCGTGGTCTGATATCATATCTGCACAGAGTGTGTACTGCATGGAGAGAAGCCGTGGTCTAATTTCATACCTGCATAGTGTGTGTACTACATAGAGAGGAGCCATGGTTTGATATCATACCTGCACAGAGTATATACTGCATGGAGAGGGGACGTGGTCTGATATTATACCTGCACAGAGTGTGTACTGCATGGAGAGGAGTATTGGTCTGATCCCATACCTGCACAGAGTGTGTACTGAATGCAGAGGGGCTGTGGTCTGATTTTATACCTGCACAGGGTATGCACTGCATGGAGAGGAGCTGTGTTCTGATATCATACCTGCAGAGAGTGTGTACTACATAGAGAGGGGCCGTTGTCTTATTTCATACCTGCACAGAGTGTGTACTGCATGGGGAGGAGCCGTGGTCTGATATCATACCTGCACAGAGTATGCACTGCATGGAGAGGAGCCGTGGTCCGGTATCATACCTGCACAGAGTGTGTACTGCATGGAGAGGAGCCGTGGTCTGATATTATACCTGCACAGAGGGTGTACTGCATGGAGAGGAGCCGTGGTCTGATATCATACCTGCACAGAGTATGTACTGCATGGAGAGGAGCCTTGGTCTGATATCATACCTGCACAGAGTGTGTACTGCATGGGGAGGAGCCGTGGTCTGATATCATACCTGCACAGAGTATGTACTGCATGGAGAGGAGCCGTGGTTTGATATCATACCTGCACAGATTATATACTGCATGGAGAGGGGCCGTGGTCTGATATTATACCTGCACAAAGTGTGTACTGCATGGAGAGGAGTATTGGTCTGATCCCATACCTGCACAGAGTGTGTACTGCATGGAGAGGAGCCGTGGTCTAATTTCATACCTGCATAGTGTGTGTACTACATAGAGAGGAGCCGTGGTTTGATATCATACCTGCACAGAGTATATACTGCATGGAGAGGAGCCGTGGTCTGATATTATACCTGCACAGAGTGTGTACTGCATGGAGAGGAGTATTGGTCTGATCCCATACCTGCACAGAGTGTGTACTGAATGCAGAGGGGCTGTGGTCTGATTTTATACCTGCACAGGGTATGCACTGCATGGAGAGGAGCCGTGTTCTGATATCATACCTGCACAGAGTGTGTACTGCATGGAGAGGAGCCGTGGTCTGATATCATACCTACACAGAGTATGTACTGCATGAGAGGAGCCGTGGTCTGATATTATACCTGTACAGGGTATGCACTGCATGGAGAGGAGCCGTGGTCTGATGAAATACCTGCACAGAGTGTGTACTGCATGGAGAGGAGCCGTGGTCTGATATCATACCTGCACAGGGTATGCACTGCATGGAGAGGAGCCGTGGTCTGATATCATAACTGCACAGAGTGTGTACTGCATGGAGAGGAGCCGTGGTCTGATATCATACCTGCACAGAGTATGGACTGCATGGAGAGGAGCCGTGGTCTGATATCATACCTGCACAGAGTGTGTACTGCATGGAGAGGAGCCGTGGTCTAATTTCATACCTGCATAGTGTGTGTACTACATAGAGAGGAGCCGTGGTTTGATATCATACCTGCATAGAGTATATACTGCATGGAGAGGGGCCGTGGTCTGATATTATACCTGCACAGAGTGTGTACTGCATGGAGAGGAGTATTGGTCTGATCCCATACCTGCACAGAGTGTGTACTGAATGCAGAGGGGCTGTGGTCTGATTTTATACCTGCACAGGGTATGCACTGCATGGAGAGGAGCCGTGTTCTGATATCATACCTGCACAGAGTGTCTACTGCATGGAGAGGAGCCGTGGTCTGATATCATACCTGCACAGAGTGTGTACTGCATGGAGAGGAGCCGTGGTCTGATATCATACCTGCACAGAGTATGTACTGCATGGAGAGTAGCCGTGGTCTGATATTACACCTGTACAGGGTATGCACTGCATGGAGAGGAGCCGTGGTCTGATAAAATACCTGCACAGAGTGTGTACTGCATGGAGAGGAGCCGTGGTCTGATATCATATCTGCACAGAGTAGGAACTGCATGGAGAGGAGCCGTGTTCTGATATCATACCTGCACAGAGTGTCTACTGCATGGAGAGGAGCCGTGGTCTGATATTATACCTGTACAGGGTATGCACTGCATAGAGAGGAGCCGTGTTCTGATATCATACCTGCACAGAGTGTCTACTGCATGGAGAGGAGCCGTGGTCTGATATCATACCTGCACAGGGTATGCACTGCATGGAGATGAGCTGTGGTCTGATAAAATACCTGCACAGAGTGTGTACTGCATGGAGAGAAGCCGTGGTCTGATATCATACCAGCACAGAGAATGCACTGCATGGAGAGTATCCGTGGTCTGATATCATACCTGCACAGGGTATGCACTGCATGGAGAGGAGCCGTGGTCTGATAAAATACCTGCACAGAGTGTGTACTGCATGAAGAGGAGCCGTGGTCTGATATCATACCTGCACAGAGTATGGACTGCATGGAGAGGAGCCGTGGTCTGATATCATACATGCACATAGTGTGTACTGCATGGAGAGGAGCCGTGGTCTGATATCATACCTGCAAAGAGTGTGTACTGCATGGAGAGGAGCCGTGTTCTGATATCATACCTGCACAGAGTGTCTACTGCATGGAGAGGAGCCGTGGTCTGATATCATACCTGCACAGAGTATGGACTGCATGGAGAGAAGCCGTGGTCTGATATCATACCTGCACATAGTGTGTACTGCATGGAGAGGAGCCGTGGTCTGATATCATACCTGCACAGAGTATGTACTGCATGGAGAGGAGCCGTGGTCTGATATCATACCTGCACAGAGTGTGTACTGCATGGAGAGGAGCCGTGGTCTGATATCATACCTGCACAGAGTGTCTACTGCATGGAGAGGAGCCGTGGTCTGATATTATACCTGTACAGGGTATGCACTGCATGGAGAGGAGCCGTGTTCTGATATCATACCTGCACAGAGTGTCTACTGCATGGAGAGGAGCCGTGGTCTGATATCATACCTGCACAGGGTATGCACTGCATGGAGATGAGCTGTGGTCTGATAAAATACCTGCACAGAGTGTGTACTGCATGGAGAGAAGCCGTGGTCTGATATCATACCAGCACAGAGTATGCACTGCATGGAGAGTATCCGTGGTCTGATATCATACCTGCACAGGGTATGCACTGCATGGAGAGGAGCCGTGGTCTGATAAAATACCTGCACAGAGTGTGTACTGCATGAAGAGGAGCCGTGGTCTGATATCATACCTGCACAGAGTATGGACTGCATGGAGAGGAGCCGTGGTCTGATATCATACATGCACATAGTGTGTACTGCATGGAGAGGAGCCGTGGTCTGATATCATACCTGCACAGAGTGTGTACTGCATGGAGAGGAGCCGTGTTCTGATATCATACCTGCACAGAGTGTCTACTGCATGGAGAGGAGCCGTGGTCTGATATCATACCTGCACAGAGTATGGACTGCATGGAGAGGAGCCGTGGTCTGATATCATACCTGCACATAGTGTGTACTGCATGGAGAGGAGCCGTGTTCTGATATTATACCTGCACAGAGTGTGTACTGCATGGAGAGGAGCCGTGGTCTGATATCATACCTGCACAGAGTATGTACTGCATGGAGAGGAGCCGTGGTCTGATATCATACCTGCACAGAGTATGTACTGCATGGAGAGGAGCCGTGTTCTGATATTATACCTGCACAGAGTGTGTACTGCATGGAGAGGAGCCGTGGTCTGATATCATACCTGCACAGAGTATGTACTGCATGGAGAGGAGCCGTGGTTTGATATCATACCTGCACAGAGTATATACTGCATGGAGAGGGGCCGTGGTCTGATATTATACCTGCACAGAGTGTGTACTGCATGGAGAGGAGTATTGGTCTGATCCCATACCTGCACAGAGTGTGTACTGAATGCAGTGGGGCTGTGGTCTGATTTTATACCTGCACAGGGTATGCACTGCATGGAGAGGAGCCGTGTTCTGATATCATACCTGCACAGAGTGTCTACTGCATGGAGAGGAGCCGTGGTCTGATATCATACCTGCACAGAGTGTGTACTGCATGTAGAGGAGCCGTGGTTAGATATCATACCTGCACAGAGTGTGTACTGCATGGAGAGGAGCCGTGGTCTGATATTATACCTTTACAGGGTATGCACTGCATGGAGAGGAGCCGTGGTCTGATAAAATACCTGCACAGAGTGTGTACTGCATGGAGAGGAGCCGTGGTCTGATATCATACCTGCACAGAGTATGGACTGCATGGAGAGGAGCCGTGGTCTGATATCATACCTGCACATAGTGTGTACTGTATGAAGAGGAGCCGTGGTCTGATATCATACCTGCACAGAGTATGTACTGCATGGAGAGGAGCCGTGGTTTGATATCATACCTTCACAGAGTATATACTGCATGGAGAGGGGACGTGGTCTGATATCATACCTGCACAGAGTGTGTACTGCATGGAGAGGAGCCGTGGTCTGATTTCATACCTGCACAGAGTGTATACTGCATGGAGAGGAGCCATGGTCTGATATCATATCTGCACAGAGTATGGACTGCATGGAGAGGAGCCATGGTCTGATATCATATCTGCACAGGGTATGCACTGCATGGAGAGAAGCCGTGTTCTGATAACATACCTGCACAGAGTGTCTACTGCATGGAGAGGAGCCGTGGTCAGATATCATACCTGCACAGAGTATGCACTGCATGGAGAGGATCCGTGGTCTGATATCATACCTGCACAGGGTATGCACTGCATGGAGAGGAGCCGTGGTCTGATAAAATACCTGCACAGAGTGTGTACTGCATGGAGAGGATCCGTGGTCTGATATCATACCTGCACAGAGTATGGACTGCATGGAGAGGAGCCGTGGTCTAATGTCATACATGCACATAGTGTCTACTGCATGGAGAGGAGCCGTGGTCTGATATCATACCTGCACAGAGTGTGTACTGCATGTAGAGGAGCCGTGGTTAGATATCATACCTGCACAGAGTATGTACTGCATGGAGAGGAGCCGTGGTCTGATATTATACCTGTACAGGGTATGCACTGCATGGAGAGGAGCCGTGGTCTGATAAAATACCTGCACAGAGTGTGTACTGCATGGAGAGGAGCCGTGGTCTGATATCATACCTGCACAGAGTATGGACTGCATGGAGAGGAGCCGTGGTCTGATATCATACCTGCACATAGTGTGTACTGCATGAAGAGGAGCCGTGGTCTGATATCATACCTGCACAGAGTATGTACTGCATGGAGAGGAGCCGTGGTTTGATATCATACCTTCACAGAGTATATACTGTATGCAGAGGGGACGTGGTCTGATATCATACCTGCACAGAGTGTGTACTGCATGGAGAGGAGCCGTGGTCTGATTTCATACCTGCACAGAGTGTATACTGCATGGAGAGGAGCCGTGGTCTGATATCATATCTGCACAGAGTATGGACTGCATGGAGAGGAGCCGTGGTCTGATATCATACCTGCACAGAGTGTGTACTGCATGGAGAGGAGCTGTGTCTGATTTCATACCTGCACAGAGTGTATACTGCATGGAGAGGAGCCGTGGTCTGATATCATATCTGCACAGAGTATGGACTGCATGGAGAGGAGCAGTGGTCTGATATCATACCTGCACAGAGTGTGTACTGCATGGAGAGGAGCCGTGGTCTGATATCATACCTGCACATAGTGTGTACTGCATGGAGAGGAGCTGTGGTCTGATATCATACCTGCACAGAGTGTATACTGCATGGAGAGGAGCCGTGGTCTAATTTCATTCCTGCATAGTGTGTGTTTTACATAGATAAGAGCCGTGGTTTGATATCATACCTGCACAGAGTATATACTGCATGGAGAGGGGCCGTGGTCTGATATTATACCTGCACAGAGTGTGTACTGCATGGAGAGGAGTATTGGTCTGATCCCATACCTGCACAGAGTGTGTACTGAATGCAGAGGGGCTGTGGTCTGATTTTATACCTGCACAGGGTCTGCACTGCATGGAGAGGAGCCGTGTTCTGATAACATACCTGCACAGAGTGTCTACTGCATGGAGAGGAGCCGTGGTCAGATATCATACCTGCACAGAGTATGCACTGCATGGAGAGGATCCGTGGTCTGATATCATACCTGCACAGAGTGGGTACTGCATGGAGAGGATCCGTGGTCTGATATCATACCTGCACAGAGTATGGACTGCATGGAGAGGAGCCGTGGTCTAATGTCATACATGCACATAGTGTGTACTGCATGGAGAGGAGCCGTGGTCTGATATCATACCTGCACAGAGTGTGTACTGCATGGAGAGGAGCTGTGGTCTGATATCATACCTGCACAGAGTGTGTACTGCATGGAGAGGAGCCGTGTTCTGATATCATACCTGCACATAGTGTGTACTGCATGGAGAGGAGCCGTGGTCTGATATCATACCTGCACAGAGTATGTACTGCATGGAGAGGAGTCGTGGTCTGATATTATACCTGTACAGGGTATGCACTGCATGGAGAGGAACTGTGGTCTGATAAAATATCTGAAAAGAGTGTGTACTGTATGGAGAGGAGCCGTGGTCTGATATCATACCTGCACAGAGTGTGTACTGCATGGAGAGAAGCCGTGGTCTGATATCATACCTGCACAGAGTATGCACTGCATGGAGAGGATCCGTGGTCTGATATCATACCTGCACAGGGTATGCACTGCATGGAGAGGAGCCGTGGTCTGATAAAATACCTGCACAGAGTGTGTACTGCATGGAGAGGAGCTGTGGTCTGATATCATACCTGCACAGAGTATGGACTGCATGGAGAGGAGCCGTGGTCTGATATCATACATGCACATAGTGTGTACTGCATGGAGAGGAGCCGTGGTCTGATATTATACCTGCAAAGAGTATGTACTGCATGGAGAGGAGCCGTGGTCTGATATTATACCTGCACAGAGTGTGTACTGCATGGAGAAGAGCCGTGGACTGATATCATACCTGCACAGAGTATGTACTGCATGGAGAGGAGCCGTGGTTTGATATCATACCTGCACAGAGTATATACTGCATGGAGAGGGGACGTGGTCTGATATTATACCTGCACAGAGTGTGTACTGCATGGAGAGGAGTATTGGTCTGATCCCATACCTGCACAGAGTGTGTACTGAATGCAGAGGGGCTGTGGTCTGATTTTATACCTGCACAGGGTATGCACTGCATGGAGAGGAGCCGTGTTCTGATATCATACCTGCACAGAGTGTCTACTGCATGGAGAGGAGCCGTGGTCTGATATCATACCTGCACAGAGTGTGTACTGCATGGAGAGTAGCCGTGGTCTGATTTCATACCTGCACAGAGTCTGTACTGCATGGAGAGGAGACGTGGTCTGATATCATATCTGCACAGAGTATGGACTGCATGGAGAGGAGCCGTGGTCTGATATCATACCTGCACAGAGTGTGTACTGCATGGAGAGGAGCCGTGGTTTGATATCATACCTGCACAGAGTATATACTGCATGGAGAGGGGCCGTGGTCTGATATTATACCTGAACAGGGTATGCACTGCATGGAGAGGAGCCGTGTTCTGATATCATACCTGCACAGAGTGTCTACTGCATGGAGAGGAGCCGTGTTCTGATATCATACCTGCACAGAGTGTCTACTGCATGGAGAGGAGCCGTGGTCTTATATCATACCTGCACAGAGTATGTACTGCATGGAGAGGAGCCGTGGTCTGATATTATACCTGTACAGGGTATGCACTGCATGGAGAGGAGGCGTGGTCTGATAAAATACCTGCACAGCGTGTGTACTGCATGGAGAGGATCCGTGGTCTGATATCATACCTGCACAGAGTATAGACTGCATGGAGAGGAGCCGTGGTCTGATATCATACCTGCACAGAGTGTGTACTGCATGGAGAGGAGCCGTGGTCTGATATCATACCTGCACAGAGTATGTACTGCATGGAGAGGAGCCGTGGTTTGATATCATACCTGCACAGAGTATATACTGCATGGAGAGGGGCCGTGGTCTGATATTATACCTGCACAGAGTGTGTACTGCATGGAGAGGAGTATTGGTCTGATCCCATACCTGCACAGAGTGTGTACTGAATGCAGAGGGGCTGTGGTCTGATTTTATACCTGCACAGGGTATGCACTGCATGGAGAGGAGCCGTGTTCTGATATAATACCTGCACAGAGTGTGTACTGCATGGAGAGGAGCCGTGGTCTGATATCATACCTGCACAGAGTGTGTACTGCATGGAGAGGAGCCGTGTTCTGATATCATACCTGCACAGAGTATGTACTGCATGGAGAGGAGCCGTGGTCTGATATTATACCTGTTCAGGGTATGCACTGCATGGAGAGGAGCCGTGGTCTGATATCATACCTGCACAGAGTGTGTACTGCATGGAGAGGAGCCGTGGACTGATATCATACCTGCACAGTGTATGGACTGCATGGAGAGGAGCCGTGGTCTGATATCATACCTGCACATAGTGTGTACTGCATGGAGAGGAGCCGTGGTCTGATATCATACCTGCAAAGAGTATGTACTGCATGGAGAGGAGCCGTGGTCTGATATCATACCTGCACAGAGTGTGTACTGCATGGAGAGGAGCCGTGGTCTGATATCATACCTGCACAGAGTATGTACTGCATGGAGAGGAGCCGTGGTCTGATATCATACCTGCACAGGGTTTGCACTGTATGGAGAGGAGCCGTGGTCTGATATCATACCTGCACAGGGTATGCACTGGATGGAGAGGAGCCGTGGTCTGATATCATACCTGCACAGAGTATGCACTGCATGGAGAGGAGCCGTGTTCTGATATCATACCTGCACATAGTGTGTACTGCATGGAGAGGAGCCGTGGTCTGATATCACACCTGCACAGAGTGTGTACTGCATGGAGAGAGGCCGTGGCCTGGTATCATACCTGCACAGAGTGTGTACTGCATGGAGAGGAGCCGTGGTGTGATATCATACCTGCACAGGGTATGCACTGCATGGAGAGGAGCCGTGTTCTGATATCATACCTGCACAGGTTATACACTGCATGGAGAGGAGCCGTGGTCAGATATCATACCTGCGCAGAGTGTGTACTGCATGCAGAGGGGCCGTGGTCTGATATCATACCTGCACTGTGTGTGTACTGCATGGAGAGGAGCCGTGGTCTGATATCATACCTGCACAGAGTATGTACTGCATGGAGAGGATCCGTGGTCTGATATCATACCTGCACAGGTTATGCACTGCATGGAGAGGAGCCGTGGTCTGATATCATACCTGCACAGAGTGTGTACTGCATGGAGAGGAGCCGTGGTCTGATATCATACCTGCATATAGTGTGTACTGCATGGAGAGGAGCCTTGGTCTGATATCATACCTGCACAGAGTATGTACTGCATGGAGAGGAGCCGTGGTCTGATATCATACCTGCACAGAGTATGTACTGCATGGAAAGGATCCATGGTCTGATATCATACCTGCACAGGTTATGCACTGCATGGAGAGGAGCCGTGGTCTGATATCATACCTGCACAGAGTGTGTACTGCATGGAGAGGAGCCGTGGTCTGATATCATACCTGCATATAGTGTGTACTGCATGGAGAGGAGCCTTGGTCTGATATCATACCTGCACAGAGTATGTACTGCATGGAGAGGAGCCGTGGTCTGATATCATACCTGCACAGAGTGTGTACTGCATGGAGAGGGGCCGTGGTCTGATATCATACCTGCACAGGGTATGCACTGCATGGAGAGGAGCCGTGGTCTGATATCATACCTGCACAGAGTGTGTACTGCATGGAGAGGAGCCGTGGTCTGATATCATACCTGCACAGAGTATGTACTGCATGGAGAGGAGCCGTGGTTTGATATCATACCTGCACAGAGTATATACTGCATGGAGAGGGGCCGTAGTCTGATATTATACCTGCACAGAGTGTGTACTGCATGGAGAGGAGTATTGGTCTGATCCCATACCTGCACAGAGTGTGTACTGAATGCAAAGGGGCTGTGGTCTGATTTTATACCTGCACAGGGTATGCACTGCATGGAGAGGAGCCGTGGTCTGATATCATACCTGCACAGGGTATGCACTGCATGGAGAGGAGCCGTGGTCTTATATCATACCTGCACATAGTGTGTACTGCATGGAGAGGAGCCGTGGTCTGATATCATACCTGCACTGAGTGTGTACTGCATGCAGAGGAGCCGTGGTCTGATATCATACCTGCACTGAGTATGTACTGCATGGAGAGGAGCCGTGGTCTGATATCATACCTGCACAGTGTATGCACTGCATGGAGAGGAGCCGTGGTCTGATATCATACCTGCACAGGGTATGCACTGCATGGAGAGGAGCCGTGTTCTGTCATCATACCTGCACAGAGTGTGTACTGCATGGAGAGGAGCCGTGGTCTGATATCATACCTGCACAGAGTGTGTACTGCATGGAGAGGAGCCGTGGTCTGATATCATACCTGCACAGAGTGTGTACTGCATGGAGAGGAGCCGTGGTCTGATATCATACCTGCACAGAGTATGTACTGCATGGAGAGGAGCCGTGGTCTGATATCATACCTGCACAGGGTATGCACTGCATGGAGAGGAGCCGTGGTCTGATATCATACCTGCACATAGTGTGTACTGCATGGAGAGGAGCCGTGGTCTGATATTATACCTGCACTGAGTGTGTACTGCATGGAGAGGAGCCATGGTCTGTTATCATACCTGCACTGAGTGTGTACTGCATGGTGAGGAGCCGTGGTCTGATATCATACCTGCACAGGGTATGCACTGCATGGAGAGGAGCCGTGGTCTGATATCATACCTGCACAGGGTATGCACTGCATGGAGAGGAGCCGTGTTCTGATATCATACCTGCACAGAGTGTGTACTGCATAGAGAGGAGCCGCGGTATGATATCATACCTGCACAGAGTGTATACTGCATGGAGGGGAGCCGTGGTCTGATATCATACCTGCACAGAGTGTATACTGCATGGAGGGGAGCCGTGGTCTGATATCATACCTGCACAGAGTGTGTACTGCATGGAGGGGAGCCGTGGTCTAATATCATACCTGCACAGGGTATGCACTGCATGGAGAGGAGCCGTGGTCTGATATCATACCTGCACAGAGTATGTACTGCATGGAGAGAGGCCGTGGTTGATATCATACCTGCACATAGTGTGTACTGCATGGAGAGGAGCCGTGTTCTGATAACATACCTGCACAGAGTATATACTGCATGGAGAGGAGCCGTGGTTTGATATCATACCTGCACAGAGTATGTACTGCATGGAGAGAGGCCGTGGTTGATATCATACCTGCACATAGTGTGTACTGCATGGAGAGGAGCCGTGGTCTGATATCATACCTGCACAGGATATGCACTGCATGGAGAGGAGCCGTGGTCTGATATCATACCTGCACAGAGTGTGTACTGCATGGAGAGGAGCCGTGGTTTGATATCATACCTGCAAAGAGTATGTCCTGCATGGAGAGAGGCCGTGGTTGATATCATACCTGCACATAGTGTGTACTGCATGGAGAGGAGCCGTGGTCTGATATCATACCTGCACAGGATATGCACTGCATGGAGAGGAGCCGTGGTCTGATATCATACCTGCACAGAGTGTGTACTGCATGGAGAGGAGCCGTGGTTTGATATCATACCTGCACAGGGTAAGCACTGCATGGAGAGGAGCCGTGGTCTGATATCATACCTGCACTGGGTATGCACTGCATGGAGAGGAGCCGTGGTCTAATATCATACCTGCACAGAGTATGTACTGCATGGAGAGGAGCCGTGGTCTGATATCATACCTGCACAGAGTGTGTACTGCATGGAGAGGAGCCGTGGTCTGATATCATACCTGCACTGAGTGTGTACTGCATGGAGAGGAGCCATGGTCTGATATCATACCTGCACATAGTATGTACTGCATGGAGAGGAGCCGTGGTCTGATATCATACCTGCACATAGTGTGTACTGCATGGAGAGGAGCCGTGGTCTGATATCATACCTGCACAGAGTATGTACTGCATGGAGAGGAGCCGTGGTCTGATATCATACCTGCACAGAGTGTGTACTGCATGCAGAGGGGCCGTGGTCTGATATCATACCTGCACAGTATATGCACTGTATGGAGAGGAGCCGTGGTCTGATATCATACCTGCACAGGGTATGCACTGGATGGAGAGGAGCCGTGGTCTGATATCATACCTGCACAGGGTATGCACTGCATGGAGAGGAGCCGTGTTCTGATATCATACCTGCACATAGTGTGTACTGCATGGAGAGGAGCCGTGGTCTGATATCATACCTGCACATAGTATGTACTGCATGGAGAGGAGCCGTGGTCTGATATCATATCTGCACAGAGTATGGACTGCATGGAGAGGAGCCGTGGTCTGATATCATACCTGCACAGAGTGTGTACTGCATGGAGAGGAGCCGTGGTTTGATATCATACCTGCACAGAGTATATACTGCATGGAGAGGGGCCGTGGTCTGATATTATACCTGAACAGGGTATGCACTGCATGGAGAGGAGCCGTGTTCTGATATCATACCTGCACAGAGTGTCTACTGCATGGAGAGGAGCCGTGTTCTGATATCATACCTGCACAGAGTGTCTACTGCATGGAGAGGAGCCGTGGTCTGATATCATACCTGCACAAAGTATGTACTGCATGGAGAGGAGCCGTGGTCTGATATTATACCTGTAGAGGGTATGCACTGCATGGAGAGGAGGCGTGGTCTGATATCATACGTGCACAGAGTATAGACTGCATGGAGAGGAGCCGTGGTCTGATATCATACCTGCACAGAGTGTGTACTGCATGGAGAGGAGCCGTGGTCTGATATCATACCTGCACAGAGTATGTACTGCATGGAGAGGAGCCGTGGTTTGATATCATACCTGCACAGAGTATATACTGCATAGAGAGGGGCCGTGGTCTGATATTTTACCTGCACAGAGTGTGTACTGCATGGAGAGGAGTATTGGTCTGATCCCATACCTGCACATAGTGTGTACTGAATGCAGAGGGGCTGTGGTCTGATTTTATACCTGCACAGGGTATGCACTGCATGGAGAGGAGCCGTGTTCTGATATAATACCTGCACAGAGTGTGTACTGCATGGAGAGGAGCCGTGGTCTGATATCATACCTGCACAGAGTGTGTACTGCATGGAGAGGAGCCGTGTTCTGATATCATACCTGCACAGAGTATGTACTGCATGGAGAGGAGCCGTGGTCTGATATTATACCTGTTCAGGGTATGCACTGCATGGAGAGGAGCCGTGGTCTGATATCATACCTGCACAGAGTGTGTACTGCATGGAGAGGAGCCGTGGACTGATATCATACCTGCACAGAGTATGGACTGCATGGAGAGGAGCCGTGGTCTGATATCATACCTGCACATAGTGTGTACTGCATGGAGAGGAGCCGTGGTCTGATATCATACCTGCAAAGAGTATGTACTGCATGGAGAGGAGCCGTGGTCTGATATCATACCTGCACAGAGTGTGTACTGCATGGAGAGGATCCGTGGTCTGATATCATACCTGCACAGAGTATGTACTGCATGGAGAGGAGCCGTGGTCTGATATCATACCTGCACAGGGTTTGCACTGTATGGAGAGGAGCCGTGGTCTGATATCATACCTGCACAGGGTATGCACTGGATGGAGAGGAGCCGTGGTCTGATATCATACCTGCACAAGGTATGCACTGCATGGAGAGGAGCCGTGTTCTGATATCATACCTGCACATAGTGTGTACTGCATGGAGAGGAGCCGTGGTCTGATATCATACCTGCACAGAGTGTGTACTGCATGGAGAGGAGCCGTGGTGTGATATCATACCTGCACAGGGTATGCACTGCATGGAGAGGAGCCGTGTTCTGATATCATACCTGCACAGGTTATACACTGCATGGAGAGGAGCCGTGGTCTGATATCATACCTGCGCAGAGTGTGTACTGCATGCAGAGGGGCCGTGGTCTGATATCATACCTGCACTGTGTGTGTACTGCATGGAGAGGAGCCGTGGTCTGATATCATACCTGCACAGAGTATGTACTGCATGGAGAGGATCCGTGGTCTGATATCATACCTGCACAGGTTATGCACTGCATGGAGAGGAGCCGTGGTCTGATATCATACCTGCACAGAGTGTGTACTGCATGGAGAGGAGCCGTGGTCTGATATCATACCTGCATATAGTGTGTACTGCATGGAGAGGAGCCTTGGTCTGATATCATACCTGCACAGAGTATGTACTGCATGGAGAGGAGCCGTGGTCTGATATCATACCTGCACAGAGTATGTACTGCATGGAGAGGGGCCGTGGTCTGATATCATACCTGCACAGGGTATGCACTGCATGGAGAGGAGCCGTGGTCTGATATCATACCTGCACAGAGTATGTACTGCATGGAGAGGAGCCGTGGTCTGATATTATACCTGTACAGGGTATGCACTGCATGGAGAGGAGGCGTGGTCTGATAAAATACCTGCACAGAGTATGTACTGCATGGAGAGGATCCGTGGTCTGATATCATACCTGCACAGAGTGTGTACTGCATGGAGAGGAGCCGTGGTCTGATATCATACCTGCACAGAGTATGTACTGCATGGAGAGGAGCCGTGGTTTGATATCATACCTGCACAGGGTATGCACTGCATGGAGAGGGGCCGTGTTCTGATATCATACCTGCACATAGTGTGTACTGCATGGAGAGGAGCCGTGGTCTGATATCATACCTGCACAGAGTGTGTACTGCATGGAGAGGAGCCGTGGTGTGATATCATACCTGCAAAGGGGTTTGCACTGCATGGAGAGGAGCCATGTTCTGATATCATACCTGCACAGGTTATACACTGCATGGAGAGGAGCCGTGGTCTGATATCATACCTGCGCAGAGTGTGTACTGCATGCAGAGGGGCCGTGGTCTGATATCATACCTGCACTGTGTGTGTACTGCATGGAGAGGAGCCGTGGTCTGATATCATACCTGCACAGAGTATGTACTGCATGGAGAGGGGCCGTAGTCTGATATCATACCTGCACAGGGTATGCACTGCATGGAGAGGAGCCGTGGTCTGATATCATACCTGCACAGAGTGTGTACTGCATGGAGAGGAGCCGTGGTCTGATATCATACCTGCACAGAGTGTGTACTGCATGGAGAGGAGCCGTGTTCTGATATCATACCTGCACAGAGTATGTACTGCATGGAGAGGAGCCGTGGTCTGATATTATACCTGTTCAGGGTATGCACTGCATGGAGAGGAGCCGTGGTCTGATATCATACCTGCACAGAGTGTGTACTGCATGGAGAGGAGCCGTGGACTCATATCATACCTGCACAGAGTATGGACTGCATGGAGAGGAGCCGTGGTCTGATATCATACCTGCACATAGTGTGTACTGCATGGAGAGGAGCCGTGGTCTGATATAATACCTGCAAAGAGTATGTACTGCATGGAGAGGAGCCGTGGTCTGATATCATACCTGCACAGAGTGTGTACTGCATGGAAAGGAGCCGTGGTCTGATATCATATCTGCACAGAGTATGTACTGCATGGAGAGGAGCCGTGGTCTGATATCATACCTGCACAGGGTTTGCACTGTATGGAGAGGAGCCGTGGTCTGATATCATACCTGCACAGGGTATGCACTGGATGGAGAGGAGCCGTGGTCTGATATCATACCTGCACAGGGTATGCACTGCATGGAGAGGAGCCGTGTTCTGATATCATACCTGCACATAGTGTGTACTGCATGGAGAGGAGCCGTGGTCTGATATCATACCTGCACAGAGTGTGTACTGCATGGAGAGGAGCCGTGGTGTGATATCATACCTGCACAGGGTATGCACTGCATGGAGAGGAGCCATGTTCTGATATCATACCTGCACAGGTTATACACTGCATGGAGAGGAGCCGTGGTCTGATATCATACCTGCGCAGAGTGTGTACTGCATGCAGAGGGGCCGTGGTCTGATATCATACCTGCACTGTGTGTGTACTGCATGGAGAGGAGCCGTGGTCTGATATCATACCTGCACAGAGTATGTACTGCATGGAGAGGATCCGTGGTCTGATATCATACCTGCACAGGTTATGCACTGCATGGAGAGGAGCCGTGGTCTGATATCATACCTGCACAGAGTGTGTACTGCATGGAGAGGAGCCTTGGTCTGATATCATACCTGCACAGAGTATGTACTGCATGGAGAGGAGCCGTGGTCTGATATCATACCTGCACAGAGTATGTACTGCATGGAGAGGGGCCGTGGTCTGATATCATACCTGCACAGGGTATGCACTGCATAGAGAGGAGCCGTGGTCTGATATCATACCTGCACAGGGTATGCACTGCATGGAGAGGAGCCGTGGTCTGATATCATACCTGCACATAGTGTGTACTGCATGGAGAGGAGCCGTGGTCTGATATCATACCTGCACTGAGTGTGTACTGCATGCAGAGGAGCCGTGGTCTGATATCATACCTGCACTGAGTATGTACTGCATGGAGAGGAGCCGTGGTCTGATATCATACCTGCACAGGGTATGCACTGCATGGAGAGGAGCCGTGGTCTGATATCATACCTGCACAGGGTATGCACTGCATGGAGAGGAGCCGTGTTCTGATATCATACCTGCACAGAGTGTGTACTGCATGGAGAGGAGCCGTGGTCTGATATCATACCTGCACAGAGTGTGTACTGCATGGAGAGGAGCCGTGGTCTGATATCATACCTGCACAGAGTGTGTACTGCATGGAGAGGAGCCGTGGTCTGATATCATACCTGCACAGAGTATGTACTGCATGGAGAGGAGCCGTGGTCTGATATCATACCTGCACAGGGTATGCACTGCATGGAGAGGAGCCGTGGTCTGATATCATACCTGCACAGAGTGTGTACTGCATAGAGAGGAGCCGCGGTATGATATCATACCTGCACAGAGTGTATACTGCATGGAGGGGAGCCGTGGTCTGATATCATACCTGCACAGAGTGTGTACTGCATGGAGGGGAGCCGTGGTCTGATATCATACCTGCACAGGGTATGCACTGCATGGAGAGGAGCCGTGGTCTGATATCATACCTGCACAGAGTATGTACTGCATGGAGAGAGGCCGTGGTTGATATCATACCTGCACATAGTGTGTACTGCATGGAGAGGAGCCGTGTTCTGATAACATACCTGCACAGAGTATGTACTGCATGGAGAGGAGCCGTGGTTTGATATCATACCTGCACAGAGTATGTACTGCATGGAGAGAGGCCGTGGTTGATATCATACCTGCACATAGTGTGTACTGCATGGAGAGGAGCCGTGGTCTGATATCATACCTGCACAGGATATGCACTGCATGGAGAGGAGCCGTGGTCTGATATCATACCTGCACAGAGTGTGTACTGCATGGAGAGGAGCCGTGGTTTGATATCATACCTGCACAGAGTATGTACTGCATGGAGAGGAGCCGTGGTCTGATATCATACCTGCACAGGGTATGCACTGCATGGAGAGGAGCCGTGGTCTGATATCATACCTGCACATAGTGTGTACTGCATGGAGAGGAGCCGTGGTCTGATATTATACCTGCACTGAGTGTGTACTGCATGGAGAGGAGCCATGGTCTGTTATCATACCTGCACTGAGTGTGTACTGCATGGAGAGGAGCCGTGGTCTGATATCATACCTGCACAGGGTATGCACTGCATGGAGAGGAGCCGTGGTCTGATATCATACCTGCACAGAGTGTGTACTGCATAGAGAGGAGCCGCGGTATGATATCATACCTGCACAGAGTGTATACTGCATGGAGGGGAGCCGTGGTCTGATATCATACCTGCACAGAGTGTGTACTGCATGGAGGGGAGCCGTGGTCTGATATCATACCTGCACAGGGTATGCACTGCATGGAGAGGAGCCGTGGTCTGATATCATACCTGCACAGAGTATGTACTGCATGGACAGAGGCCGTGGTTGATATCATACCTGCACATAGTGTGTACTGCATGGAGAGGAGCCGTGTTCTGATATCATACCTGCACAGAGTATGTACTGCATGGAGAGGAGCCGTGGTTTGATATCATACCTGCACAGAGTATGTACTGCATGGAGAGAGGCCGTGGTTGATATCATACCTGCACATAGTGTGTACTGCATGGAGAGGAGCCGTGGTCTGATATCATACCTGCACAGGATATGCACTGCATGGAGAGGAGCCGTGGTCTGATATCATACCTGCACAGAGTGTGTACTGCATGGAGAGGAGCCGTGGTTTGATATCATACCTGCACAGAGTATGTCCTGCATGGAGAGAGGCCGTGGTTGATATCATACCTGCACATAGTGTGTACTGCATGGAGAGGAGCCGTGGTCTGATATCATACCTGCACAGGATATGCACTGCATGGAGAGGAGCCGTGGTCTGATATCATACCTGCACAGAGTGTGTACTGCATGGAGAGGAGCCGTGGTTTGATATCATACCTGCACAGGGTAAGCACTGCATGGAGAGGAGCCGTGGTCTGATATCATACCTGCACTGGGTATGCACTGCATGGAGAGGAGCCGTGGTCTAATATCATACCTGCACAGAGTATGTACTGCATGGAGAGGAGCCGTGGTCTGATATCATACCTGCACTGAGTGTGTACTGCATGGAGAGGAGCCGTGGTCTGATATCATACCTGCACAGAGTATGTACTGCATGGAGAGGAGCCGTGGTCTGATATCATACCTGCACAGAGTGTGTACTGCATGGAGAGGAGCCGTGGTCTGATATCATACCTGCACAGAGTATGTACTGCATGTAGAGGAGCCGTGGTCTGATATCATACCTGCACAGAGTGTGTACTGCATGCAGAGGGGCCGTGGTCTGATGTCATACCTGCACAGGATATGCACTGTATGGAGAGGAGCCGTGGTCTGATATCATACCTGCACAGGGTATGCACTGCATGGAGAGGAGCCGTGGTCTGATATCATACCTGCACAGAGTATGTACTGCATGGAGAGAGGCCGTGGTTGATATCATACCTGCACATAGTGTGTACTGCATGGAGAGGAGCCGTGTTCTGATAACATACCTGCACAGAGTATGTACTGCATGGAGAGGAGCCGTGGTTTGATATCATACCTGCACAGAGTATGTACTGCATGGAGAGAGGCCGTGGTTGATATCATACCTGCACATAGTGTGTACTGCATGGAGAGGAGCCGTGGTCTGATATCATACCTGCACAGGGTATGCACTGCATGGAGAGGAGCCGTGGTCTGATATCATACCTGCACAGAGTGTGTACTGCATGGAGAGGAGCCGTGGTTTGATATCATACCTGCACAGAGTATGTACTGCATGGAGAGGAGCCGTGGTCTGATATCATACCTGCACAGGGTATGCACTGCATGGAGAGGAGCCGTGGTCTGATATCATACCTGCACATAGTGTGTACTGCATGGAGAGGAGCCGTGGTCTGATATTATACCTGCACTGAGTGTGTACTGCATGGAGAGGAGCCATGGTCTGTTATCATACCTGCACTGAGTGTGTACTGCATGGAGAGGAGCCGTGGTCTGATATCATACCTGCACAGGGTATGCACTGCATGGAGAGGAGCCGTGGTCTGATATCATACCTGCACAGAGTGTGTACTGCATAGAGAGGAGCCGCGGTATGATATCATACCTGCACAGAGTGTATACTGCATGGAGGGGAGCCGTGGTCTGATATCATACCTGCACAGAGTGTGTACTGCATGGAGGGGAGCCGTGGTCTGATATCATACCTGCACAGGGTATGCACTGCATGGAGAGGAGCCGTGGTCTGATATCATACCTGCACAGAGTATGTACTGCATGGACAGAGGCCGTGGTTGATATCATACCTGCACATAGTGTGTACTGCATGGAGAGGAGCCGTGTTCTGATAACATACCTGCACAGAGTATGTACTGCATGGAGAGGAGCCGTGGTTTGATATCATACCTGCACAGAGTATGTACTGCATGGAGAGAGGCCGTGGTTGATATCATACCTGCACATAGTGTGTACTGCATGGAGAGGAGCCGTGGTCTGATATCATACCTGCACAGGATATGCACTGCATGGAGAGGAGCCGTGGTCTGATATCATACCTGCACAGAGTGTGTACTGCATGGAGAGGAGCCGTGGTTTGATATCATACCTGCACAGAGTATGTCCTGCATGGAGAGAGGCCGTGGTTGATATCATACCTGCACATAGTGTGTACTGCATGGAGAGGAGCCGTGGTCTGATATCATACCTGCACAGGATATGCACTGCATGGAGAGGAGCCGTGGTCTGATATCATACCTGCACAGAGTGTGTACTGCATGGAGAGGAGCCGTGGTTTGATATCATACCTGCACAGGGTAAGCACTTCATGGAGAGGAGCCGTGGTCTGATATCATACCTGCACTGGGTATGCACTGCATGGAGAGGAGCCGTGGTCTAATATCATACCTGCACAGAGTATGTACTGCATGGAGAGGAGCCGTGGTCTGATATCATACCTGCACAGAGTGTGTACTGCATGGAGAGGAGCCGTGGTCTGATATCATACCTGCACTGAGTGTGTACTGCATGGAGAGGAGCCGTGGTCTGATATCATACCTGCACATAGTATGTACTGCATGGAGAGGAGCCGTGGTCTGATATCATACCTGCACATAGTGTGTACTGCATGGAGAGGAGCCGTGGTCTGATATCATACCTGCACAGAGTATGTACTGCATGGAGAGGAGCCGTGGTCTGATATCATACCTGCACAGAGTGTGTACTGCATGCAGAGGGGCCGTGGTCTGATATCATACCTGCACAGGATATGCACTGTATGGAGAGGAGCCGTGGTCTGATATCATACCTGCACAGGGTATGCACTGGATGGAGAGGAGCCGTGGTCTGATATCATACCTGCACATAGTGTGTACTGCATGGAGAGGAGCCGTGGTCTGATATCATACCTGCACTGAGTGTGTACTGCATGCAGAGGAGCCGTGGTCTGATATCATACCTGCACTGAGTATGTACTGCATGGAGAGGAGCCGTGGTCTGATATCATACCTGCACAGGGTATGCACTGCATGGAGAGCAGCCGTGGTCTGATATCATACCTGCACAGGGTATGCACTGCATGGAGAGGAGCCGTGGTCTGATATCATACCTGCACAGAGTGTGTACTGCATGGAGAGGAGCCGTGGTTTGATATCATACCTGCACAGGGTAAGCACTTCATGGAGAGGAGCCGTGGTCTGATATCATACCTGCACTGGGTATGCACTGCATGGAGAGGAGCCGTGGTCTAATATCATACCTGCACAGAGTATGTACTGCATGGAGAGGAGCCGTGGTCTGATATCATACCTGCACTGAGTGTGTACTGCATGGAGAGGAGCCGTGGTCTGATATCATACCTGCACATAGTATGTACTGCATGGAGAGGAGCCGTGGTCTGATATCATACCTGCACATAGTGTGTACTGCATGGAGAGGAGCCGTGGTCTGATATCATACCTGCACAGAGTATGTACTGCATGTAGAGGAGCCGTGGTCTGATATCATACCTGCACAGAGTGTGTACTGCATGCAGAGGGGCCGTGGTCTGATGTCATACCTGCACAGGATATGCACTGTATGGAGAGGAGCCGTGGTCTGATATCATACCTGCACAGGGTATGCACTGCATGGAGAGGAGCCGTGGTCTGATATCATACCTGCACAGAGTATGTACTGCATGGAGAGAGGCCGTGGTTGATATCATACCTGCACATAGTGTGTACTGCATGGAGAGGAGCCGTGTTCTGATAACATACCTGCACAGAGTATGTACTGCATGGAGAGGAGCCGTGGTTTGATATCATACCTGCACAGAGTATGTACTGCATGGAGAGAGGCCGTGGTTGATATCATACCTGCACATAGTGTGTACTGCATGGAGAGGAGCCGTGGTCTGATATCATACCTGCACAGGATATGCACTGCATGGAGAGGAGCCGTGGTCTGATATCATACCTGCACAGAGTGTGTACTGCATGGAGAGGAGCCGTGGTTTGATATCATACCTGCACAGAGTATGTACTGCATGGAGAGGAGCCGTGGTCTGATATCATACCTGCACAGGGTATGCACTGCATGGAGAGGAGCCGTGGTCTGATATCATACCTGCACATAGTGTGTACTGCATGGAGAGGAGCCGTGGTCTGATATTATACCTGCACTGAGTGTGTACTGCATGGAGAGGAGCCATGGTCTGTTATCATACCTGCACTGAGTGTGTACTGCATGGAGAGGAGCCGTGGTCTGATATCATACCTGCACAGGGTATGCACTGCATGGAGAGGAGCCGTGGTCTGATATCATACCTGCACAGAGTGTGTACTGCATAGAGAGGAGCCGCGGTATGATATCATACCTGCACAGAGTGTATACTGCATGGAGGGGAGCCGTGGTCTGATATCATACCTGCACAGAGTGTGTACTGCATGGAGGGGAGCCGTGGTCTGATATCATACCTGCACAGGGTATGCACTGCATGGAGAGGAGCCGTGGTCTGATATCATACCTGCACAGAGTATGTACTGCATGGACAGAGGCCGTGGTTGATATCATACCTGCACATAGTGTGTACTGCATGGAGAGGAGCCGTGTTCTGATAACATACCTGCACAGAGTATGTACTGCATGGAGAGGAGCCGTGGTTTGATATCATACCTGCACAGAGTATGTACTGCATGGAGAGAGGCCGTGGTTGATATCATACCTGCACATAGTGTGTACTGCATGGAGAGGAGCCGTGGTCTGATATCATACCTGCACAGGATATGCACTGCATGGAGAGGAGCCGTGGTCTGATATCATACCTGCACAGAGTGTGTACTGCATGGAGAGGAGCCGTGGTTTGATATCATACCTGCACAGAGTATGTCCTGCATGGAGAGAGGCCGTGGTTGATATCATACCTGCACATAGTGTGTACTGCATGGAGAGGAGCCGTGGTCTGATATCATACCTGCACAGGATATGCACTGCATGGAGAGGAGCCGTGGTCTGATATCATACCTGCACAGAGTGTGTACTGCATGGAGAGGAGCCGTGGTTTGATATCATACCTGCACAGGGTAAGCACTTCATGGAGAGGAGCCGTGGTCTGATATCATACCTGCACTGGGTATGCACTGCATGGAGAGGAGCCGTGGTCTAATATCATACCTGCACAGAGTATGTACTGCATGGAGAGGAGCCGTGGTCTGATATCATACCTGCACAGAGTGTGTACTGCATGGAGAGGAGCCGTGGTCTGATATCATACCTGCACTGAGTGTGTACTGCATGGAGAGGAGCCGTGGTCTGATATCATACCTGCACATAGTATGTACTGCATGGAGAGGAGCCGTGGTCTGATATCATACCTGCACATAGTGTGTACTGCATGGAGAGGAGCCGTGGTCTGATATCATACCTGCACAGAGTATGTACTGCATGGAGAGGAGCCGTGGTCTGATATCATACCTGCACAGAGTGTGTACTGCATGCAGAGGGGCCGTGGTCTGATATCATACCTGCACAGGATATGCACTGTATGGAGAGGAGCCGTGGTCTGATATCATACCTGCACAGGGTATGCACTGGATGGAGAGGAGCCGTGGTCTGATATCATACCTGCACATAGTGTGTACTGCATGGAGAGGAGCCGTGGTCTGATATCATACCTGCACTGAGTGTGTACTGCATGCAGAGGAGCCGTGGTCTGATATCATACCTGCACTGAGTATGTACTGCATGGAGAGGAGCCGTGGTCTGATATCATACCTGCACAGGGTATGCACTGCATGGAGAGCAGCCGTGGTCTGATATCATACCTGCACAGGGTATGCACTGCATGGAGAGGAGCCGTGTTCTGATATCATACCTGCACAGAGTGTGTACTGCATGGAGAGGAGCCGTGGTCTGATATCATACCTGCACAGAGTGTGTACTGCATGGAGAGGAGCCGTGGTCTGATATCATACCTGCACAGATTGTGTACTGCATGGAGAGGAGCCGTGGTCTGATATCATACCTGCACAGAGTATGTACTGCATGGAGAGGAGCCGTGGTCTGATATCATACCTGCACAGGGTATGCACTGCATGGAGAGGAGCCGTGGTCTGATATCATACCTGCACATAGTGTGTACTGCATGGAGAGGAGCCGTGGTCTGATATTATACCTGCACTGAGTGTGTACTGCATGGAGAGGAGCCATGGTCTGTTATCATACCTGCACTGAGTGTGTACTGCATGGAGAGGAGCCGTGGTCTGATATCATACCTGCACAGGGTATGCACTGCATGGAGAGGAGCCGTGGTCTGATATCATACCTGCACAGGGTATGCACTACATGGAGAGGAGCCGTGTTCTGATATCATACCTGCACAGAGTGTGTACTGCATAGAGAGGAGCCGCGGTATGATATCATACCTGCACAGAGTGTATACTGCATGGAGGGGAGCCGTGGTCTGATATCATACCTGCACAGAGTGTGTACTGCATGGAGAGGAGCCGTGGTCTGATATCATACCTGCACAGGATATGCACTGCATGGAGAGGAGCCGTGGTCTGATATCATACCTGCACAGAGTGTGTACTGCATGGAGAGGAGCCGTGGTTTGATATCATACCTGCACAGGGTAAGCACTGCATGGAGAGGAGCCGTGGTCTGATATCATACCTGCACTGGGTATGCACTGCATGGAGAGGAGCCGTGGTCTAATATCATACCTGCACAGAGTATGTACTGCATGGAGAGGAGCCGTGGTCTGATATCATACCTGCACAGAGTGTGTACTGCATGGAGAGGAGCCGTGGTCTGATATCATACCTGCACTGAGTGTGTACTGCATGGAGAGGAGCCGTGGTCTGATATCATACCTGCACATAGTATGTACTGCATGGAGAGGAGCCGTGGTCTGATATCATACCTGCACATAGTGTGTACTGCATGGAGAGGAGCCGTGGTCTGATATCATACCTGCACAGAGTATGTACTGCATGGAGAGGAGCCGTGGTCTGATATCATACCTGCAGAGAGTGTGTACTGCATGCAGAGGGGCCGTGGTCTGATATCATACCTGCACAGGATATGCACTGTATGGAGAGGAGCCGTGGTCTGATATCATACCTGCACAGGGTATGCACTGGATGGAGAGGAGCCGTGGTCTGATATCATACCTGCACAGGGTATGCACTGCATGGAGAGGAGCCGTGTTCTGATATCATACCTGTACATAGTGTGTACTGCATGGAGAGGAGCCGTGGTCTGATATCATACCTGCACTGAGTGTTTACTGCATGGAGAGGAGCCGTGGTCTGATATCATACCTGCACATAGTATGTACTGCATGGAGAGGAGCCGTGGTCTGATATCATACCTGCACATAGTGTGTACTGCATGGAGAGGAGCCGTGGTCTGATATCATACCTGCACAGAGTATGTACTGCATGGAGAGGAGCCGTGGTCTGATATCATACCTGCACAGAGTGTGTACTGCATGGAGAGGAGCCGTGGTCTGATATCATACCTGCACATAGTGTGTACTGCATGGAGAGGAGCCGTGGTCTGATATCATACCTGCACTGAGTGTGTACGGCATGCAGAGGAGCCGTGGTCTGATATCATACCTGCACTGAGTATGTACTGCATGGAGAGGAGCCGTGGTCTGATATCATACCTGCACAGGGTATGCACTGCATGGAGAGGAGCCGTGGTCTGATATCATACCTGCACATGGTATGCACTGCATGGAGAGGAGCCGTGTTCTGATATCATACCTGCACATAGTGTGTACTGCATGGAGAGGAGCCGTGGTCTGATATCATACCTGCACAGAGTGTGTACTGCATGGAGAGGAGCCGTGGTCTGATATCATACCTGCACAGAGTGTGTACTGAATGGAGAGGAACCGTGGTCTGATATCATACCTGCACAGAGTATGTACTGCATGGAGAGGAGCCGTGGTCTGATATCATACCTGCACAGGGTATGCACTGCATGGAGAGGAGCCGTGGTCTGATATCATACCTGCACATAGTGTGTACTGCATGGAGAGGAGCCATGGTCTGATATCATACCTGCACAGAGTGTGTACTGCATGGAGAGGAGCCGTGGTCTGATATCATACCTGCACAGGGTATGCACTGCATGGAGAGGAGCCGTGTTCTGATATCATACCTGCACAGAGTGTGTACTGCATAGAGAGGAGCCGCGGTATGATATCATACCTGCACAGAGTGTATACTGCAGGGAGGGGAGCCGTGGTCTGATATCATACCTGCACAGAGTGTATACTGCATGGAGGGGAGCCGTGGTCTGATATCATACCTGCACAGAGTGTGTACTGCATGGAGGGGAGCCGTGGTCTGATATCATACCTGCACAGGGTATGCACTGCATGGAGAGGAGCCGTGGTCTGATATCATACCTGCACAGAGTATGTACTGCATGGAGAGAGGCCGTGGTTGATATCATACCTGCACATAGTGTGTACTGCATGGAGAGGAGCCGTGGTCTGATATCATACCTGCACATAGTGTGTACTGCATGGAGAGGAGCCGTGGTCTGATATCATACCTGCAAAGAGTATGTACTGCATGGAGAGGAGCCGTGGTCTGATATCATACCTGCACAGAGTGTGTACTGCATGGAGAGGAGCCGTGGTCTGATATCATACCTGCACAGGGTATGTTCTGCATGGAGAGGAGCCGTGGTCTGATATTATACCTGCACAGAGTGTGCACTGCATGGAGAGGAGCCGTGGTCTGCTTTACTAGAGTGTTCGGCGTATGGGGAAGATCTGTAGCCTTCTACAAGGAGCACACAGAGGGAGACTTCGGGGTATGGTTGTCTTTGCCCATCATGTTGTGCGCACCCAGAGGTTGTCACCAGACGATCCAGGAAGTCGGTTGTCAGCAGTAGAAGCTCTGATATCGCCATAAGAAAGACCATTGCAACCAGTAAACCAGGTGCCTCTTGTGGGTCTCCTACAACTGCCAAGCTCATGGCCTCTCTTGATTTCAGTAAAAAGGTTGTGGGATTGGTATGCCCAGCTGGGGGCGCTAGCAGAGCGCCTGAGCAGGAGGGCTGGAGGATATAGATTGATTCTGTGATCTTATTGTGTACTTCAGAGGCAGCCAGGAGCTCGCGCCTCCTCCTCCATCATGCACAGGATGTCACACACCTCACGCTGTAACATGGCTGATGCTGCTGCTCCGCTCTATACCAAAATACGGAGGAAAACCAGGACCGAAGCCTCAACTGTAGAAGTTCTTGTGCGCCAAGGATTCCCAGAGCACCAAGTGTGAGTACAGGGGAGGAAACTCCAAATATCAGACCCCAGGATCGGGGACCCCCAGTATAGACGCTGCATGATGGAGCACCAAGTGTGAGTACAGGGGAGGAAACTCCAAATATCAGACCCCAGTGTAGACGCTGCATGATGGAGCACCCATCTGATGTCTGTGGGTGTATGCACCAACCCCACCCCACCTCCCATTATCCCATCCCTAATACAGGAAGGGAAGTCTCATCACATGTCATTATATCAGTGATGTCATCAGCAGGGGGCGGGGCTGTGACTACCTCTCAGACAGGATGTACAGGCAGGTTGTCAGCAGTAATAGATGTTCCTGTAGTATAAGGTGTGAGGATCTCATGTCTGATCACATGTCATTATATCAGTGATGTCATCAGCAGGGGGCGGGGCTGTGACTACCTCTCAGACATGATATACAGGCAGGTTGTCAGCAGTAATAGATGTTCCTGTAGTATAAGGTGTGTGATCTCATGTCTGATCACATGTCATTATATCAGTGATGTCATCAGCAGGGGGCGGGGCTGTGACTACCTCTCAGACAGGATATACAGGCAGGTTGTCAGCAGTAATAGATGTTCCTGTAGTATAAGGTGTGTGATCTCATGTCTGATCACATGTCATTATATCAGTGATGTCATCAGCAGGGGGCGGGGCTGTGACTACCTCTCAGACATAATATACAGGCAGGTTGTCAGCAGTAAGAGATGTTCCTGTAGTATAAGGTGTGTGATCTCATGTCTGATCACATGTCATTATATCAGTGATGTCATCAGCAGGGGGCGGGGCTGTGACTACCTCTCAGACAGGATATACAGGCAGGTTGTCAGCAGTAATAGATGTTCCTGTAGTATAAGGTGTGTGATCTCATGTCTGATCACATGTCATTATATCAGTGATGTCATCAGCAGGGGGCGGGGCTGTGACTACCTCTCAGACATAATATACAGGCAGGTTGTCAGCAGTAATAGATGTTCCTGTAGTATAAGGTGTGTGATCTCATGTCTGATCACATGTCATTATATCAGTGATGTCATCAGCAGGGGGCGGGGCTGTGACTACCTCTCAGACAGGATATACAGGCAGGTTGTCAGCAGTAATAGATGTTCCTGTAGTATAAGGTGTGTGATCTCATGTCTGATCACATGTCATTATATCAGTGATGTCATCAGCAGGGGGCGGGGCTGTGACCACCTCTCAGACAGGATATACAGGCAGGTTGTCAGCAGTAATAGATGTTCCTGTAGTATAAGGTGTGTGATCTCATGTCTGATCACATGTCATTATATCAGTGATGTCATCAGCAGGGGGCGGGGCTGTGACAACCTCTCAGACATGATATACAGGCAGGTTGTCAGCAGTAATAGATGTTCCTGTAGTATAAGGTGTGTGATCTCATGTCTGATCACATGTCATTATATCAGTGATGTCATCAGCAGGGGGCGGGGCTGTGACTACCTCTCAGACAGGATATACAGGCAGGTTGTCAGCAGTAATAGATGTTCCTGTAGTATAAGGTGTGTGATCTCATGTCTGATCACATGTCATTATATCAGTGATGTCATCAGCAGGGGGCGGGGCTGTGACCACCTCTCAGACAGGATATACAGGCAGGTTGTCAGCAGTAATAGATGTTCCTGTAGTATAAGGTGTGTGATCTCATGTCTGATCACATGTCATTATATCAGTGATGTCATCAGCAGGGGGCGGGGCTGTGACTACCTCTCAGACAGGATATACAGGCAGGTTGTCAGCAGTAATAGATGTTCCTGTAGTATAAGGTGTGTGATCTCATGTCTGATCACATGTCATTATATCAGTGATGTCATCAGCAGGGGGCGGGGTTGTGACAACCTCTCAGACAGGATATACAGGCAGGTTGTCAGCAGTAATAGATGTTCCTGTAGTATAAGGTGTGTGATCTCATGTCTGATCACATGTCATTATATCAGTGATGTCATCAGCAGGGGGCGGGGTTGTGACAACCTCTCAGACAGGATATACAGGCAGGTTGTCAGCAGTAATAGATGTTCCTGTAGTATAAGGTGTGTGATCTCATGTCTGATCACATGTCATTATATCAGTGATGTCATCAGCAGGGGCGGGGCTGTGACTACCTCTCACACATGATATACAGGCAGGTTGTCAGCAGTAATAGATGTTCCTGTAGTATAAGGTGTGTGATCTCCTGTCTGATCACATGTCATTATATCAGTGATGTCATCAGCAGGAGGCGGGGCTGTGACAACCTCTCAGACAGGATATACAGGCAGGTTGTCAGCAGTAATAGATGTTCCTGTAGTATAAGGTGTGTGATCTCATGTCTGATCACATGTCATTATATCAGTGATGTCATCAGCAGGGGGCGGGGCTGTGACAACCTCTCAGACAGGATATACAGGCAGGTTGTCAGCAGTAATATGTGTTCCTGTAGTATAAGGGGTGTGATCTCATGTCTGATCACATGTCATTATATCAGTGATGTCATCAGCAGGGGGCGGGGCTGTGACTACCTCTCAGACAGGATATACAGGCAGGTTGTCAGCAGTAATAGATGTTCCTGTAGTATAAGGTGTGTGATCTCATGTCTGATCACATGTCATTATATCAGTGATGTCATCAGCAGGGGGCGGGGCTGTGACTACCTCTCAGACAGGATATACAGGCAGGTTGTCAGCAGTAATAGATGTTCCTGTAGTATAAGGTGTGTGATCTCATGTCTGATCACATGTCATTATATCAGTGATGTCATCAGCAGGGGGCGGGGCTGTGACAACCTCTCAGACATGATATACAGGCAGGTTGTCAGCAGTAAGAGATGTTCCTGTAGTATAAGGTGTGTGATCTCATGTCTGATCACATGTCATTATATCAGTGATGTCATCAGCAGGGGGCGGGGCTGTGACTACCTCTCACACAGGATATACAGGCAGGTTGTCAGCAGTAATAGATGTTCCTGTAGTATAAGGTGTGTGATCTCATGTCTGATCACATGTCATTATATCAGTGATGTCATCAGCAGGGGGCGGGGCTGTGACTACCTCTCATACAGGATATACAGGCAGGTTGTCAGCAGTAATAGATGTTCCTGTAGTATAAGGTGTGTGGATCTCATGTCTGATCACATGTCATTATATCAGTGATGTCATCAGCAGGGGGCGGGGCTGTGACAACCTCTCACACAGGATATACAGGCAGGTTGTCAGCAGTAATAGATGTTCCTGTAGTATAAGGGGTGTGATCTCATGTCTGATCACATGTCATTATATCAGTGATGTCATCAGCAGGGGGCGGGGCTGTGACTACCTCTCAGACAGGATACACAGGCAGGTTGTCAGCAGTAATAGATGTTCCTGTAGTATAAGGTGTGTGATCTCATGTCATTATATCAGTGATGTCATCAGCAGGGGGCGGGGCTGTGACTACCTCTCACACAGGATATACAGGCAGGTTGTCAGCAGTAATAGATGTTCCTGTAGTATAAGGTGTGTGATCTCATGTCTGATCACATGTCATTATATCAGTGATGTCATCAGCAGGGGGCGGGGCTGTGACTACCTCTCAGACAGGATACACAGGCAGGTTGTTAGCAGTAATAGATGTTCCTGTAGTATAAGGTGTGTGATCTCATGTCTGATCACATGTCATTATATCAGTGATGTCATCAGCAGGGGGCGGGGCTGTGACTACCTCTCAGACAGGATACACAGGCAGGTTGTCAGCAGTAATAGATGTTCCTGTAGTATAAGGTGTGTGATCTCATGTCTGATCACATGTCATTATATCAGTGATGTCATCAGCTGGGGGCGGGGCTGTGACTACCTCTCAGACAGGATATACAGGCAGGTTGTCAGCAGTAATAGATGTTCCTGTAGTATAAGGAGTGTGATCTCATGTCTGATCACATGTCATTATATCAGTGATGTCATCAGCAGGGGGGCGGGGCTGTGACTACCTCTCAGACAGGATATACAGGCAGGTTGTCAGCAGTAATAGATGTTCCTGTAGTATCAGGTGTGTGATCTCATGTCTGATCACATGTCATTATATCAGTGATGTCATCAGCAGGGGGCGGGGCTGTGACTACCTCTCAGACAGGATATACAGGCAGGTTGTCAGCAGTAATAGATGTTCCTGTAGTATAAGGTGTGTGGATCTCATGTCTGATCACATGTCATTATATCAGTGATGTCATCAGCAGGGGGCGGGGCTGTGACTACCTCTCAGACAGGATATACAGGCAGGTTGTCAGCAGTAATAGATGTTCCTGTAGTATAAGGTGTGTGATCTCATGTCTGATCACATGTCAGTATATCAGTGATGTCATCAGCAGGGGGCGGGGCTGTGACTACCTCTCAGACATGATATACAGGCAGGTTGTCAGCAGTAATAGATGTTCCTGTAGTATAAGGTGTGGATCTCATGTCTGATCACATGTCAGTATATCAGTGATGTCATCAGCAGGGGGCGGGGCTGTGACAACCTCTGAGACAGGATATACAGGCAGGTTGTCAGCAGTAATAGATGTTCCTGTAGTATAAGGTGTGTGGATCTCATGTCTGATCACATGTCATTATATCAGTGATGTCATCACCAGGAGGCGGGGCTGTGACTACCTCTCAGACAGGATGTACAGGCAGGTTGTCAGCAGTAATAGATGTTCCTGTAGTATAAGGTGTGTGATCTCATGTCTGATCACATGTCATTATATCAGTGATGTCATCAGCAGGGGGCGGGGCTGTGACAACCTCTCAGACAGGATATACAGGCAGGGTGTCAGCAGTAATAGATGTTCCTGTAGTATAAGGTGTGTGATCTCATGTCTGATCACATGTCATTATATCAGTGATGTCATCAGCAAGGGGGCGGGGCTGTGACAACCTCTCAGACAGGATATACAGGCAGGTTGTCAGCAGTAATAGATGTTCCTGTAGTATAAGGTGTGTGATCTCATGTCTGATCACATGTCATTATATCAGTGATGTCATCAGCAGGGGGCGGGGCTGTGACTACCTCTCAGACAGGATATACAGGCAGGTTGTCAGCAGTAATAGATGTTCCTGTAGTATAAGGTGTGTGATCTCATGTCTGATCACATGTCATTATATCAGTGATGTCATCAGCAGGGGGCGGGGCTGTGACTACCTCTCAGACATGATGTACAGGCAGGTTGTCAGCAGTAATAGATGTTCCTGTAGTATAAGGGGTGTGATCTCATGTCTGATCACATGTCATTATATCAGTGATGTCATCAGCAGGGGTGGGGCTGTGACTACCTCTCAGACAGGATATACAGGCAGGTTGTCAGCAGTAATAGATGTTCCTGTAGTATAAGGGGTGTGATCTCATGTCTGATCACATGTCATTATATCAGTGATGTCATCAGCAGGGGGTGGGGCTGTGACTACCTCACAGACAGGATATACAGGCAGGTTGTCAGCAGTAATAGATGTTCCTGTAGTATAAGGTGTGTGATCTCATGTCTGATCACATGTCATTATATCAGTGATGTCATCAGCAGGGGGCGGGGCTGTGACAACCTCTCAGACAGGATATACAGGCAGGTTGTCAGCAGTAATAGATGTTCCTGTAGTATAAGGTGTGTGACCTCATGTCTGATCACATGTCATTATATCAGTGATGTCATCAGCAGGGGGCGGGGCTGTGACTACCTATCAGACAGGATATACAGGCAGGTTGTCAGCAGTAATAGATGTTCCTGTAGTATAAGGTGTGTGATCTCATGTCTGATCACATGTCATTATATCAGTGATGTCATCAGCAGGGGGCGGGGCTGTGACAACCTCTCAGACAGGATATACAGGCAGGTTGTCAGCAGTAATAGATGTTCCTGTAGTATAAGGTGTGTGATCTCATGTCTGATCACATGTCAGTATATCAGTGATGTCATCAGCAGGGGGCGGGGCTGTGACAACCTCTCAGACAGGATATACAGGCAGGTTGTCAGCAGTAATAGATGTTCCTGTAGTATAAGGTGTGTGATCTCATGTCTGATCACATGTCACTATATCAGTGATGTCATCAGCAGGGGGCGGGGCTGTGACTACCTCTCAGACAGGATATACAGGCAGGTTGTCAGCAGTAATAGATGTTCCTGTAGTATAAGGAGTGTGATCTCATGTCTGATCACATGTCATTATATCAGTGATGTCATCAGCAGGGGGCGGGGCTGTGACAACCTCTCAGACATGATATACAGACAGGTTGTCAGCAGTAATAGATGTTCCTGTAGTATAAGGTGTGTGATCTCATGTCTGATCACATGTCATTATATCAGTGATGTCATCAGCAGGGGGCGGGGCTGTGACTACCTCTCAGACAGGATATACAGGCAGGTTGTCAGCAGTAATAGATGTTCCTGTAGTATAAGGTGTGTGATCTCATGTCTGATCACATGTCATTATATCAGTGATGTCATCAGCAGGGGGCGGGGCTGTGACAACCTCTCAGACAGGATACCCAGGCAGGTTGTCAGCAGTAATAGATGTTCCTGTAGTATAAGGGGTGTGATCTCATGTCTGATCACATGTCATTATATCAGTGATGTCATCAGCAGGGGGCGGGGCTGTGACTACCTCTCAGACAGGATATACAGGCAGGTTGTCAGCAGTAATAGATGTTCCTGTAGTATAAGGTGTGTGATCTCATGTCTGATCACATGTCATTATATCAGTGATGTCATCAGCAGGGGGCGGGGCTGTGACAACCTTTTACACATGATATACAGGCAGGTTGTCAGCAGTAATAGATGTTCCTGTAGTATAAAGTGTGTGGATCTCATGTCTGATCACATGTCATTATATCAGTGATGTCATCAGCAGGGGGCGGGGCTGTGACTACCTCTCAGACAGGATATACAGGCAGGTTGTCAGCAGTAATAGATGTTCCTGTAGTATAAGGTGTGTGATCTCATGTCTGATCACATGTCATTATATCAGTGATGTCATCAGCAGGGGGCGGGGCTGTGACTACCTCTCAGACAGGATATACAGGCAGGTTGTCAGCAGTAATAGATGTTCCTGTAGTATAAGGTGTGTGATCTCATGTCTGATCACATGTCATTATATCAGTGATGTCATCAGCAGGGGGCGGGGCTGTGACCACCTCTCAGACAGGATACACAGGCAGGTTGTCAGCAGTAATAGATGTTCCTGTAGTATAAGGTGTGTGATCTCATGTCTGATCACATGTCATTATATCAGTGATGTCATCAGCAGGGGGCGGGGCTGTGACTACCTCTCAGACAGGATATACAGGCAGGTTGTCAGCAGTAATAGATGTTCCTGTAGTATAAGGTTTGTGATCTCATGTCTGATCACATGTCATTATATCAGTGATGTCATCAGCAGGGGGCGGGGCTGTGACTACCTCTCATACAGGATATACAGGCAGGTTGTCAGCAGTAATAGATGTTCCTGTAGTATAAGGTGTGCGATCTCATGTCTGATCACATGTCATTATATCAGTGATGTCATCAGCAGGGGGCGGGGCTGTGACAACCTCTCAGACAGGATATACAGGCAGGTTGTCAGCAGTAATAGATGTTCCTGTAGTATAAGGTGTGTGATCTCATGTCTGATCACATGTCACTATATCAGTGATGTCATCAGCAGGGGGCGGGGCTGTGACTACCTCTCAGACAGGATATACAGGCAGGTTGTCAGCAGTAATAGATGTTCCTGTAGTATAAGGAGTGTGATCTCATGTCTGATCACATGTCATTATATCAGTGATGTCATCAGCAGGGGGCGGGGCTGTGACAACCTCTCAGACATGATATACAGACAGGTTGTCAGCAGTAATAGATGTTCCTGTAGTATAAGGTGTGTGATCTCATGTCTGATCACATGTCATTATATCAGTGATGTCATCAGCAGTGGGCGGGGCTGTGACTACCTCTCAGACAGGATATACAGGCAGGTTGTCAGCAGTAATAGATGTTCCTGTAGTATAAGGTGTGTGATCTCATGTCTGATCACATGTCATTATATCAGTGATGTCATCAGCAGGGGGCGGGGCTGTGACTACCTCTCAGACAGGATACCCAGGCAGGTTGTCAGCAGTAATAGATGTTCCTGTAGTATAAGGGGTGTGATCTCATGTCTGATCACATGTCATTATATCAGTGATGTCATCAGCAGGGGGCGGGGCTGTGACTACCTCTCAGACAGGATATACAGGCAGGTTGTCAGCAGTAATAGATGTTCCTGTAGTATAAGGTGTGTGATCTCATGTCTGATCACATGTCATTATATCAGTGATGTCATCAGCAGGGGGCGGGGCTGTGACAACCTTTTACACATGATATACAGGCAGGTTGTCAGCAGTAATAGATGTTCCTGTAGTATAAGGTGTGTGGATCTCATGTCTGATCACATGTCATTATATCAGTGATGTCATCAGCAGGGGGCGGGGCTGTGACTACCTCTCAGACAGGATATACAGGCAGGTTGTCAGCAGTAATAGATGTTCCTGTAGTATAAGGTGTGTGATCTCATGTCTGATCACATGTCATTATATCAGTGATGTCATCAGCAGGGGGCGGGGCTGTGACTACCTCTCAGACAGGATACCCAGGCAGGTTGTCAGCAGTAATAGATGTTCCTGTAGTATAAGGTGTGTGATCTCATGTCTGATCACATGTCATTATATCAGTGATGTCATCAGCAGGGGGCGGGGCTGTGACTACCTCTCAGACAGGATATACAGGCAGGTTGTCAGCAGTAATAGATGTTCCTGTAGTATAAGGTGTGTGATCTCATGTCTGATCACATGTCATTATATCAGTGATGTCATCAGCAGGGGGCGGGGCTGTGACAACCTCTCAGACAGGATATACAGGCAGGTTGTCAGCAGTAATAGATGTTCCTGTAGTATAAGGTGTGTGATCTCATGTCTGATCACATGTCATTATATCAGTGATGTCATCAGCAGGGGGCGGGGCTGTGACTACCTCTCAGACAGGATATACAGGCAGGTTGTCAGCAGTAATAGATGTTCCTGTAGTATAAGGTGTGTGATCACATGTCTGATCACATGTCATTATATCAGTGATGTCATCAGCAGGGGGCGGGGCTGTGACAACCTCTCAGACAGGATACACAGGCAGGTTGTCAGCAGTAATAGATGTTCCTGTAGTATAAGGTGTGTGATCTCATGTCTGATCACATGTCATTATATCAGTGATGTCATCAGCAGGGGGCGGGGCTGTGACTACCTCTCAGACAGGATATACAGGCAGGTTGTCAGCAGTAATAGATGTTCCTGTAGTATAAGGTTTGTGATCTCATGTCTGATCACATGTCATTATATCAGTGATGTCATCAGCAGGGGGCGGGGCTGTGACTACCTCTCATACAGGATATACAGGCAGGTTGTCAGCAGTAATAGATGTTCCTGTAGTATAAGGTGTGCGATCTCATGTCTGATCACATGTCATTATATCAGTGATGTCATCAGCAGGGGGCGGGGCTGTGACAACCTCTCAGACAGGATATACAGGCAGGTTGTCAGCAGTAATAGATGTTCCTGTAGTATAAGGTGTGTGATCTCATGTCTGATCACATGTCATTATATCAGTGATGTCATCAGCAGGGGGCGGGGCTGTGACAACCTCTCAGACAGGATATACAGGCAGGTTGTCAGCAGTAATGAATGTTCCTGTAGTATAAGGTGTGTGATCTCATGTCTGATCACATGTCATTATATCAGTGATGTCATCAGCAGGGGGCGGGGCTGTGACTACCTCTCACACATGATATATAGGCAGGTTGTCAGCAGTAATAGATGTTCCTGTAGTATAAGGTTTGTGATCTCATGTCTGATCACATGTCATTATATCAGTGATGTCATCAGCAGGGGGCGGGGCTGTGACAACCTCTCAGACAGGATATACAGGCAGGTTGTCAGCAGTAATAGATGTTCCTGTAGTATAAGGTGTGTGATCTCATGTCTGATCACATGTCATTATATCAGTGATGTCATCAGCAGGGGGCGGGGCTGTGACTACCTCTCAGACAGGATATACAGGCAGGTTGTCAGCAGTAATAGATGTTCCTGTAGTATAAGGTGTGTGATCTCATGTCTGATCACATGTCATTATATCAGTGATGTCATCAGCAGGGGGCGGGGCTGTGACTACCTCTCAGACAGGATATACAGGCAGGTTGTCAGCAGTAATAGATGTTCCTGTAGTATAAGGTGTGTGATCTCATGTCTGATCACATGTCATTATATCAGTTTCTCTTCAGCAGGGGGCGGGGCTGTGACAACCTCTCACACATGATATACAGGCAGGTTGTCAGCAGTAATAGATGTTCCTGTAGTATAAGGTGTGGATCTCATGTCTGATCACATGTCATTATATCAGTGATGTCATCAGCAGGGGGCGGGGCTGTGACTACCTCTCAGACAGGATATACAGGCAGGTTGTCAGCAGTAATAGATGTTCCTGTAGTATAAGGTGTGATCTCATGTCTGATCACATGTCATTATATCAGTGATGTCATCAGCAGGGGGCGGGGCTGTGACAACCTCTCACACAGGATATACAGGCAGGTTGTCAGCAGTAATAGATGTTCCTGTAGTATAAGGTTTGTGATCTCATGTCTGATCACATGTCATTATATCAGTGATGTCATCAGCAGGGGGCGGGGCTGTGACAACCTCTCAGACAGGATATACAGGCAGGTTGTCAGCAGTAATAGATGTTCCTGTAGTATAAGGTGTGTGATCTCATGTCTGATCACATGTCATTATATCAGTGATGTCATCAGCAGGGGGCGGGGCTGTGACTACCTCTCAGACAGGATATACAGGCAGGTTGTCAGCAGTAATAGATGTTCCTGTAGTATAAGGTGTGTGATCTCATGTCTGATCACATGTCATTATATCAGTGATGTCATCAGCAGGGGGCGGGGCTGTGACTACCTCTCAGACAGGATATACAGGCAGGTTGTCAGCAGTAATAGATGTTCCTGTAGTATAAGGAGTGTGACCTCATGTCTGATCACATGTCATTATATCAGTGATGTCATCAGCAGGGGGCGGGGCTGTGACTACCTCTCAGACAGGATATATAGGCAGGTTGTCAGCAGTAATAGATGTTCCTGTAGTATAAGGGGTGTGATCTCATGTCTGATCACATGTCATTATATCAGTGATGTCATCAGCAGGGGGCGGGGCTGTGACTACCTCTCAGACATGATATACAGGCAGGTTGTCAGCAGTAATAGATGTTCCTATAGTATAAGGTGTGTGGATCTCATGTCTGATCACATGTCATTATATCAGTGATGTCATCAGCAGGGGGCGGGGCTGTGACTACCTCTCAGACAGGATATACAGGCAGGTTGTCAGCAGTAATAGATGTTCCTGTAGTATAAGGTGTGTGATCTCATGTCTGATCACATGTCATTATATCAGTGATGTCATCAGCAGGGGGCGGGGCTGTGACTACCTCTCAGACAGGATATACAGGCAGGTTGTCAGCAGTAATAGATGTTCCTGTAGTATAAGGTGTGTGATCTCATGTCTGATCACATGTCATTATATCAGTGATGTCATCAGCAGGGGGCGGGGCTGTGACTACCTCTCAGACAGGATATACAGGCAGGTTGTCAGCAGTAATAGATGTTCCTGTAGTATAAGGTGTGTGATCTCATGTCTGATCACATGTCATTATATCAGTGATGTCATCAGCAGGGGGCGGGGCTGTGACTACCTCTCAGACAGGATATACTGGCAGGTTGTTAGCAGTAATAGATGTTCCTGTAGTATAAGGTGTGTGATCTCATGTCTGATCACATGTCATTATATCAGTGATGTCATCAGCAGGGGGCGGGGCTGTGACTACCTCTCAGACAGGATATTCTGGCAGGTTGTCAGCAGTAATAGATGTTCCTGTAGTATAAGGTGTGTGATCTCATGTCTGATCACATGTCATTATATCAGTGATGTCATCAGCAGGGGGCGGGGCTGTGACTACCTATCAGACAGGATATACAGGCAGGTTGTCAGCAGTAATAGATGTTCCTGTAGTATAAGGTGTGTGATCTCATGTCTGATCACATGTCATTATATCAGTGATGTCATCAGCAGGGGGCGGGGCTGTGACAACCTCTCAGACAGGATATACAGGCAGGTTGTCAGCAGTAATAGATGATCCTGTAGTATAAGGTGTGTGATCTCATGTCTGATCACATGTCATTATATCAGTGATGTCATCAGCAGGGGGCGGGGCTGTGACTACCTCTCAGACAGGATATACAGGCAGGTTGTCAGCAGTAATAGATGTTCCTGTAGTATAAGGTGTGTGATCTCATGTCTGATCACATGTCATTATATCAGTGATGTCATCAGCAGGGGGCGGGGCTGTGACTACCTCTCAGACAGGATATTCTGGCAGGTTGTCAGCAGTAATAGATGTTCCTGTAGTATAAGGTGTGTGATCTCATGTCTGATCACATGTCATTATATCAGTGATGTCATCAGCAGGGGGCGGGGCTGTGACTACCTATCAGACAGGATATACAGGCAGGTTGTCAGCAGTAATAGATGTTCCTGTAGTATAAGGTGTGTGATCTCATGTCTGATCACATGTCATTATATCAGTGATGTCATCAGCAGGGGGCGGGGCTGTGACAACCTCTCAGACAGGATATACAGGCAGGTTGTCAGCAGTAATAGATGATCCTGTAGTATAAGGTGTGTGATCTCATGTCTGATCACATGTCATTATATCAGTGATGTCATCAGCAGGGGGCGGGGCTGTGACTACCTCTCAGACAGGATATACAGGCAGGTTGTCAGCAGTAATAGAGGTTCCTGTAGTATAAGGTGTGTGATCTCATGTCTGATCACATGTCAGTATATCAGTGATGTCATCAGCAGGGGGCGGGGCTGTGACAACCTCTCAGACAGGATGTACAGGCAGGTTGTCAGCAGTAATAGATGTTACTGTAGTATAAGGTGTGTGATCTCATGTCTGATCACATGTCATTATATCAGTGATGTCATCAGCAGGGGCGGGGCTGTGACTACCTCTCAGACAGGATATACAGGCAGGGTGTCAGCAGTAATAGATGTTCCTGTAGTATAAGGAGTGTGGATCTCATGTCTGATCACATGTCATTATATCAGTGATGTCATCAGCAGGGGGCGGGGCTGTGACTACCTCTCAGACAGGATATACAGGCAGGTTGTCAGCAGTAATAGATGTTCCTGTAGTATAAGGTGTGTGATCTCATGTCTGATCACATGTCATTATATCAGTGATGTCATCAGCAGGGGGCGGGGCTGTGACAACCTCTCAGACAGGATACACAGGCAGGTTGTCAGCAGTAATAGATGTTCCTATAGTATAAGGTGTGTGATCTCATGTCTGATCACATGTCATTATATCAGTGATGTCATCAGCAGGGGGGCGGGGCTGTGACTACCTCCCAGACAGGATATACAGGCAGGTTGTCAGCAGTAATAGATGTTCCTATAGTATAAGGGGTGTGATCTCATGTCTGATCACATGTCATTATATCAGTGATGTCATCAGCAGGGGGGCGGGGCTGTGACTACCTCTCAGACAGGATATACAGGCAGGTTGTCAGCAGTAATAGATGTTCCTGTAGTATAAGGTGTGTGATCTCATGTCTGATCACATGTCATTATATCAGTGATGTCATCAGCAGGGGGCGGAGTTGTGACTACCTCTCAGACAGGATATACAGGCAGGTTGTCAGCAGTAATAGATGTTCCTGTAGTATAAGGTGTGTGATCTCATGTCTGATCACATGTCATTATATCAGTGATGTCATCAGCAGGGGGCGGGGCTGTGACTACCTCTCAGACAGGATATACAGGCAGGTTGTCAGCAGTAATAGATGTTCCTGTAGTATAAGGTGTGGATCTCATGGCTGATCACATGTCATTATATCAGTGATGTCATCAGCAGGGGGCGGGGCTGTGACAACCTCTCAGACAGGATATACAGGCAGGTTGTCAGCAGTAATAGATGTTCCTGTAGTATAAGGTGTGTGATCTCATGTCTGATCACATGTCATTATATCAGTGATGTCATCAGCAGGGGGCGGGGCTGTGACAACCTCTCAGACAGGATATACAGGCAGGTTGTCAGCAGTAATAGATGTTCCTGTAGTATAAGGTGTGTGATCTCATGTCTGATCACATGTCATTATATCAGTGATGTCATCAGCAGGGGGCGGGGCTGTGACTACCTCTCAGACAGGATATACAGGCAGGTTGTCAGCAGTAATAGATGTTCCTGTAGTATAAGGTGTGTGATCTCATGTCTGATCACATGTCATTATATCAGTGATGTCATCAGCAGGGGGCGCGGCTGTGACTACCTCTCAGACAGGATATACAGGCAGGTTGTCAGCAGTAATAGATGTTCCTGTAGTATAAGGTGTGTGATCTCATGTCTGATCACATGTCACTATATCAGTGATGTCATCAGCAGGGGGCGGGGCTGTGACTACCTCTCAGACAGGATATACAGGCAGGTTGTCAGCAGTAATAGATGTTCCTGTAGTATAAGGTGTGTGATCTCATGTCTGATCACATGTCATTATATCAGTGATGTCATCAGCAGGGGGCGGGGCTGTGACTACCTCTCAGACAGGATATATAGGCAGGTTGTCAGCAGTAATAGATGTTCCTGTAGTATAAGGGGTGTGATCTCATGTCTGATCACATGTCATTATATCAGTGATGTCATCAGCAGGGGGCGGGGCTGTGACTACCTCTCAGACATGATATACATGCAGGTTGTCAGCAGTAATAGATGTTCCTGTAGTATAAGGTGTGTGATCTCATGTCTGATCACATGTCATTATATCAGTGATGTCATCAGCAGGGGGCGGGGCTGTGACTACCTCTCAGACATGATATACAGGCAGGTTGTCAGCAGTAATAGATGTTCCTGTAGTATAAGGGGTGTGATCTCATGTCTGATCACATGTCATTATATCAGTGATGTCATCAGCAGGGGGCGGGGCTGTGACTACCTCTCAGACATGATATACAGGCAGGTTGTCAGCAGTAATAGATGTTCCTGTAGTATAAGGTGTGTGATCTCATGTCTGATCACATGTCATTATATCAGTGATGTCATCAGCAGGGGGCGGGGCTGTGACTACCTCTCAGACAGGATACACAGGCAGGTTGTCAGCAGTAATAGATGTTCCTGTAGTATAAGGTGTGTGATCTCATGTCTGATCACATGTCATTATATCAGTGATGTCATCAGCAGGGGGCGGAGCTGTGACTACCTCTCAGACAGGATATACAGGCAGGTTGTCAGCAGTAATAGATGTTCCTGTAGTATAAGGTGTGTGATCTCATGTCTGATCACATGTCATTATATCAGTGATGTCATCAGCAGGGGGCGGGGCTGTGACCACCTCTCAGACAGGATATACAGGCAGGTTGTCAGCAGTAATAGATGTTCCTGTAGTATAAGGTGTGTGATCTCCTGTCTGATCACATGTCATTATATCAGTGATGTCATCAGCAGGGGGCGGGGCTGTGACTACCTCTCACACAGGATATACAGGCAGGTTGTCAGCAGTAATAGATGTTCCTGTAGTATAAGGGGTGTGGATCTCATGTCTGATCACATGTCATTATATCAGTGATGTCATCAGCAGGGGGCGGAGCTGTGACTACCTCTCAGACAGGATATACAGGCAGGTTGTCAGCAGTAATAGATGTTCCTGTAATATAAGGTGTGTGATCTCATGTCTGATCACATGTCATTATATCAGTGATGTCATCAGCAGGGGGCGGGGCTGTGACTACCTCTCAGACAGGATATACAGGCAGGTTGTCAGCAGTAATAGATGTTCCTGTAGTATAAGGAGTGTGATCTCATGTCTGATCACATGTCATTATATCAGTGATGTCATCAGCAGGGGGCGGGGCTGTGACTACCTCTCAGACAGGATATACAGGCAGGTTGTCAGCAGTAATAGATGTTCCTGTAGTATAAGGAGTGTGACCTCATGTCTGATCACATGTCATTATATCAGTGATGTCATCAGCAGGGGGCGGGGCTGTGACTACCTCTCAGACAGGATATATAGGCAGGTTGTCAGCAGTAATAGATGTTCCTGTAGTATAAGGGGTGTGATCTCATGTCTGATCACATGTCATTATATCAGTGATGTCATCAGCAGGGGGCGGGGCTGTGACTACCTCTCAGACAGGATATACAGGCAGGTTGTCAGCAGTAATAGATGTTCCTGTAGTATAAGGTGTGTGATCTCATGTCTGATCACATGTCATTATATCAGTGATGTCATCAGCAGGGGGCGGGGCTGTGACTACCTCTCAGACAGGATATACAGGCAGGTTGTCAGCAGTAATAGATGTTCCTGTAGTATAAGGTGTGTGATCTCATGTCTGATCACATGTCATTATATCAGTGATGTCATCAGCAGGGGGCGGGGCTGTGACTACCTCTCAGACAGGATATACAGGCAGGTTGTCAGCAGTAATAGATGTTCCTGTAGTATAAGGTGTGTGATCTCATGTCTGATCACATGTCATTATATCAGTGATGTCATCAGCAGGGGGCGGGGCTGTGACTACCTCTCAGACAGGATGTACAGGCAGGTTGTCAGCAGTAATAGATGTTCCTGTAGTATAAGGTGTGTGATCTCATGTCTGATCACATGTCAGTATATCAGTGATGTCATCAGCAGGGGGCGGGGCTGTGACTACCTCTCAGACAGGATATACTGGCAGGTTGTTAGCAGTAATAGATGTTCCTGTAGTATAAGGTGTGTGATCTCATGTCTGATCACATGTCATTATATCAGTGATGTCATCAGCAGGGGGCGGGGCTGTGACTACCTCTCACACAGGATATACAGGCAGGTTGTCAGCAGTAATAGATGTTCCTGTAGTATAAGGGGTGTGGATCTCATGTCTGATCACATGTCATTATATCAGTGATGTCATCAGCAGGGGGCGGAGCTGTGACTACCTCTCAGACAGGATATACAGGCAGGTTGTCAGCAGTAATAGATGTTCCTGTAGTATAAGGTGTGTGATCTCATGTCTGATCACATGTCATTATATCAGTGATGTCATCAGCAGGGGGCGGGGCTGTGACTACCTCTCAGACAGGATATACAGGCAGGTTGTCAGCAGTAATAGATGTTCCTGTAGTATAAGGTGTGTGATCTCATGTCTGATCACATGTCATTATATCAGTGATGTCATCAGCAGGGGGCGGGGCTGTGACTACCTCTCAGACAGGATATACTGGCAGGTTGTTAGCAGTAATAGATGTTCCTGTAGTATAAGGTGTGTGATCTCATGTCTGATCACATGTCATTATATCAGTGATGTCATCAGCAGGGGGCGGGGCTGTGACTACCTCTCACACAGGATATACAGGCAGGTTGTCAGCAGTAATAGATGTTCCTGTAGTATAAGGGGTGTGGATCTCATGTCTGATCACATGTCATTATATCAGTGATGTCATCAGCAGGGGGCGGAGCTGTGACTACCTCTCAGACAGGATACACAGGCAGGTTGTCAGCAGTAATAGATGTTCCTGTAGTATAAGGTGTGTGATCTCATGTCTGATCACATGTCATTATATCAGTGATGTCATCAGCAGGGGGGCGGGGCTGTGACTACCTCCCAGACAGGATATACAGGCAGGTTGTCAGCAGTAATAGATGTTCCTATAGTATAAGGTGTGTGATCTCATGTCTGATCACATGTCATTATATCAGTGATGTCATCAGCAGGGGGCGGGGCTGTGACAACCTCTCAGACAGGATATACAGGCAGGTTGTCAGCAGTAATAGATGTTCCTGTAGTATAAGGGGTGTGATCTCATGTCTGATCACATGTCATTATATCAGTGATGTCATCAGCAGGGGGCGGAGCTGTGACTACCTCTCAGACAGGATATACAGGCAGGTTGTCAGCAGTAATAGATGTTCCTGTAGTATAAGGTGTGGATCTCATGGCTGATCACATGTCATTATATCAGTGATGTCATCAGCAGGGGGCGGGGCTGTGACAACCTCTCAGACAGGATATACAGGTAGGTTGTCAGCAGTAATAGATGTTCCTGTAGTATAAGGTGTGTGATCTCATGTCTGATCACATGTCATTATATCAGTGATGTCATCAGCAGGGGGCGGGGCTGTGACAACCTCTCAGACAGGATATACAGGCAGGTTGTCAGCAGTAATAGATGTTCCTGTAGTATAAGGTGTGTGATCTCATGTCTGATCACATGTCATTATATCAGTGATGTCATCAGCAGGGGGCGGGGCTGTGACTACCTCTCAGACAGGATATACAGGCAGGTTGTCAGCAGTAATAGATGTTCCTGTAGTATAAGGTGTGTGATCTCATGTCTGATCACATGTCATTATATCAGTGATGTCATCAGCAGGGGGCGGGGCTGTGACTACCTCTCAGACAGGATATACAGGCAGGTTGTCAGCAGTAATAGATGTTCCTGTAGTATAAGGTGTGTGATCTCATGTCTGATCACATGTCATTATATCAGTGATGTCATCAGCAGGGGGCGGGGCTGTGACTACCTCTCAGACAGGATATACAGGCAGGTTGTCAGCAGTAATAGATGTTCCTGTAGTATAAGGTGTGTGATCTCATGTCTGATCACATGTCATTATATCAGTGATGTCATCAGCAGGGGGCGGGGCTGTGACCACCTCTCAGACAGGATACACAGGCAGGTTGTCAGCAGTAATAGATGTTCCTGTAGTATAAGGTGTGTGATCTCATGTCTGATCACATGTCATTATATCAGTGATGTCATCAGCAGGGGGCGGGGCTGTGACTACCTCTCAGACAGGATATACAGGCAGGTTGTCAGCAGTAATAGATGTTCCTGTAGTATAAGGTTTGTGATCTCATGTCTGATCACATGTCATTATATCAGTGATGTCATCAGCAGGGGGCGGGGCTGTGACTACCTCTCATACAGGATATACAGGCAGGTTGTCAGCAGTAATAGATGTTCCTGTAGTATAAGGTGTGCGATCTCATGTCTGATCACATGTCATTATATCAGTGATGTCATCAGCAGGGGGCGGGGCTGTGACAACCTCTCACACAGGATATACAGGCAGGTTGTCAGCAGTAATAGATGTTCCTGTAGTATAAGGTGTGTGATCTCATGTCTGATCACATGTCATTATATCAGTGATGTCATCAGCAGGGGGCGGGGCTGTGACAACCTCTCACACATGATATACAGGCAGGTTGTCAGCAGTAATAGATGTTCCTGTAGTATAAGGTTTGTGATCTCATGTCTGATCACATGTCATTATATCAGTGATGTCATCAGCAGGGGGCGGGGCTGTGACAACCTCTCAGACAGGATATACAGGCAGGTTGTCAGCAGTAATAGATGTTCCTGTAGTATAAGGTGTGTGATCTCATGTCTGATCACATGTCATTATATCAGTGATGTCATCAGCAGGGGGCGGGGCTGTGACTACCTCTCAGACAGGATATATAGGCAGGTTGTCAGCAGTAATAGATGTTCCTGTAGTATAAGGGGTGTGATCTCATGTCTGATCACATGTCATTATATCAGTGATGTCATCAGCAGGGGGCGGGGCTGTGACAACCTCTCAGACAGGATACACAGGCAGGTTGTCAGCAGTAATAGATGTTCCTGTAGTATAAGGTGTGTGATCTCATGTCTGATCACATGTCATTATATCAGTGATGTCATCAGCAGGGGGCGGGGCTGTGACAACCTCTCAGACAGGATACACAGGCAGGTTGTCAGCAGTAATAGATGTTCCTGTAGTATAAGGTGTGTGATCTCATGTCTGATCACATGTCATTATATCAGTGATGTCATCAGCAGGGGGCGGGGCTGTGACTACCTCTCAGACAGGATATACTGGCAGGTTGTTAGCAGTAATAGATGTTCCTGTAGTATAAGGTGTGTGATCTCATGTCTGATCACATGTCATTATATCAGTGATGTCATCAGCAGGGGGCGGGGCTGTGACTACCTCTCAGACAGGAGATACAGGCAGGTTGTCAGCAGTAATAGATGTTCCTGTAGTATAAGGTGTGTGATCTCATGTCTGATCACATGTCATTATATCAGTGATGTCATCAGCAGGGGGCGGGGCTGTGACTACCTCTCAGACAGGATATACTGGCAGGTTGTTAGCAGTAATAGATGTTCCTGTAGTATAAGGTGTGTGATCTCATGTCTGATCACATGTCATTATATCAGTGATGTCATCAGCAGGGGGCGGGGCTGTGACTACCTCTCAGACAGGATATACAGGCAGGTTGTCAGCAGTAATAGATGTTCCTGTAGTATAAGGTGTGTGATCTCATGTCTGATCACATGTCATTATATCAGTGATGTCATCAGCAGGGGGCGGGGCTGTGACTACCTCTCACACAGGATATACAGGCAGGTTGTCAGCAGTAATAGATGTTCCTGTAGTATAAGGAGTGTGATCTCATGTCTGATCACATGTCATTATATCAGTGATGTCATCAGCAGGGGGCGGGGCTGTGACTACCTCTCAGACAGGATATACAGGCAGGTTGTCAGCAGTAATAGATGTTCCTGTAGTATAAGGTGTGTGATCTCATGTCTGATCACATGTCATTATATCAGTGATGTCATCAGCAGGGGGCGGGGCTGTGACAACCTCTCAGACAGGATACACAGGCAGGTTGTCAGCAGTAATAGATGTTCCTGTAGTATAAGGTGTGTGATCTCATGTCTGATCACATGTCATTATATCAGTGATGTCATCAGCAGGGGGGCGGGGCTGTGACTACCTCCCAGACAGGATATACAGGCAGGTTGTCAGCAGTAATAGATGTTCCTATAGTATAAGGTGTGTGATCTCATGTCTGATCACATGTCATTATATCAGTGATGTCATCAGCAGGGGGCGGGGCTGTGACTACCTCTCACACATGATATACAGGCAGGTTGTCAGCAGTAATAGATGTTCCTGTAGTATAAGGGGTGTGATCTCATGTCTGATCACATGTCATTATATCAGTGATGTCATCAGCAGGGGGCGGAGCTGTGACTACCTCTCAGACAGGATATACAGGCAGGTTGTCAGCAGTAATAGATGTTCCTGTAGTATAAGGTGTGTGATCTCATGTCTGATCACATGTCATTATATCAGTGATGTCATCAGCGGGGGGCGGGGCTGTGACTACCTCTCACACATGATATACAGGCAGGTTGTCAGCAGTAATAGATGTTCCTGTAGTATAAGGTGTGTGATCTCATGTCTGATCACATATCATTATATCAGTGATGTCATCAGCAGGGGGCGGGGCTGTGACTACCTCTCACACATGTTATACAGGCAGGTTGTCAGCAGTAATAGATGTTCCTGTAGTATAAGGTGTGGATCTCATGGCTGATCACATGTCATTATATCAGTGATGTCATCAGCAGGGGGCGGGGCTGTGACTACCTCTCACACATGATGTACAGGCAGGTTGTCAGCAGTAATAGATGTTCCTGTAGTATAAGGTGTGTGATCTCATGGCTGATCACATGTCATTATATCAGTGATGTCATCAGCAGGGGGCGGGGCTGTGACAACCTCTCAGACAGGATATACAGGTAGGTTGTCAGCAGTAATAGATGTTCCTGTAGTATAAGGTGTGTGATCTCATGTCTGATCACATGTCATTATATCAGTGATGTCATCAGCAGGGGGCGGAGCTGTGACTACCTCTCAGACAGGATATACAGGCAGGTTGTCAGCAGTAATAGATGTTCCTGTAGTATAAGGTGTGGATCTCATGGCTGATCACATGTCATTATATCAGTGATGTCATCAGCAGGGGGCGGGGCTGTGACAACCTCTCAGACAGGATATACAGGCAGGTTGTCAGCAGTAATAGATGTTCCTGTAGTATAAGGTGTGTGATCTCATGTCTGATCACATGTCATTATATCAGTGATGTCATCAGCAGGGGGCGGGGCTGTGACAACCTCTCAGACAGGATATACAGGCAGGTTGTCACCAGTAATAGATGTTCCTGTAGTATAAGGTGTGTGATCTCATGTCTGATCACATGTCATTATATCAGTGATGTCATCAGCAGGGGGCGGGGCTGTGACTACCTCTCAGACAGGATATACAGGCAGGTTGTCACCAGTAATAGATGTTCCTGTAGTATAAGGGGTGTGATCTCATGTCATTATATGTCTGATCACATGTCATTATATCAGTGATGTCATCTGCAAGGGGCGGGGCTGTGACTACCTCTCAGACAGGATATACAGGCAGGTTGTCAGCAGTAATACATGTTCCTGTAGTATAAGGTGTGTGATCTCATGTCTGATCACATGTCATTATATCAGTGATGTCATCAGCAGGGGGGGGGGCTGTGACTACCTTTCAGACAGGATACACAGGCAGGTTGTCAGCAGTAATAGATGTTCCTGTAGTATAAGGTGTGTGATCTCATGTCTGATCACATGCCATTATATCAGTGATGTCATCAGCAGGGGGCGGGGCTGTGACTACCTCTCAGACAGGATATACAGGCAGGTTGTCAGCAGTAATAGATGTTCCTGTAGTATAAGGTGTGTGATCTCATGTCTGATCACATGTCATTATATCAGTGATGTCATCAGCAGGGGGCGGGGCTGTGACTACCTCTCAGACAGGATATACAGGCAGGTTGTCAGCAGTAATAGATGTTCCTGTAGTATAAGGTGTGTGGATCTCATGTCTGATCACATGTCATTTTATCAGTGATGTCATCAGCAGGGGGCGGGGCTGTGACTACCTCTCAGACAGGTGTGAGTTGTGTGCTCCTGAGCTCCCACTAGGGAGGGGTCATGGCTACAGACCCAGGAGGAGGTGAGGGGAGCTGGGCTGATGCCTCCAGGCGAGCCGTCATGATGCTGAGGAAGGTTGTTCCTATAAGGCCTCCTGCACACGAACGTGTGCGCCCCGTGACCGTGCTGCGGCCCGCAAAATGCAGGCCAGAATGCACGGACACCGACCGTGGGGCAGCCGCAGCGGATTGTGGACCCATTCACTTTAATGGGTCAGCGATCCGGCCGTTCCACAAAAAGATAGGACATGCACTCCGTAGTGCTTCCGTAGGGTTCCGTTCCGTGCTTCCGTTCCGCATTATTCTGCATCTCCGGATTTGCGGACCCATTAAAGTGAACGGGTCCGCATCTGTGATGCGGAATGCACATGGAACTGTGCCCGTGTATTGCGGATCCAAAAAATGTGGTCCGCAATACGGCAACGGGACACCTACGGTCGTGTGCAGGAGGCCTGAGTCTGGTGATCGGGGTGAAGAAGCAGCTGTGACTGTGAGGAGTAAAGTCACTGATAAGGTAATAGAGAAGAAAGAACTGTAGATCTCCAGAGAAAGAGACAGACTCTACAAAGAGAGACGGACTCTACAGAGAGAGATGGACTGTACAGAGAGATGGACTGTACAGAGAGATATGGACTCTACAGAGAGAGACGGACTCTACAGAGAGAGATGGACTCTGCAGAGAGATGGACCCTACAGAGAGATGGACTGTACAGAGAGAGAGACGGACTCTACAGAGAGAGAGACGGTCTCTACAGAGAGTCACGCCCTGCCCTGTGGGTGTTCTGAGGAGATCTGTCAGAGTTGCTGCACGTGACTCGATCTGACAGTTTTGTTTTGTTGTGAGTTTGAGCTGAATCCCACCTCCTCCCAGGTGTTGTTCTTTAGGTAATTGGTGAGGCTATTTATTCCTCTCTCTCCCTATGGCCTTTGCGGGTTATTGTTCTGCCTTGTGTGAGCTCTGGTAGTTAGATAAGTCCTTTTCCCTTTTTCCTTCTGTGTCTGTTTTGACTAGGCCTCTATGGTGACGCTAGCTCCTTCGGTTGTTGAAGGAGCTGGGTGTCTCTTTTCCTCTTCCGTACAGCTGAGGGTTTGGTTCAGTGTGTTACAGTCCTAGGTACGTGGTCATGTGCATATCTACCATCCAGATATGCACATGGGCATAGCAGCTTAGGGAAAGTGATTTAGGGTTTGCTAGGAGGTGACCCCTTTGTTCCCTAGCCTTTGTGGCCTAGTCAGTTGTTTTTGTTTGCTTTGCCTTGTTCTGTTTCCTTCCCTTATCTTACCTACTGTGACACAGAGAGACGGACTCTAAAGAGAGAAATGGACTCTACAGAGAGAGAGACGGGCTCTACAGAGAGAGAGAGAGAGACGGACTCTACAGAGAGAGAGTGTCACCGCCAGTTCTGTGAGAAGGTCTGACAGACGTTCTTCTCTACCTCTTGTATGACCTTCTTTGTTTTGGTTTCACTTTGTCATCTCCTTTCCTTCTGCCAGGTGTCACTTATTTAGACAAATTGTCTTCCTTTATATTCCCTCCCATACTGCCTCACTTTGCGGTTTATACTACTTCCTGGATGAAGTGTTCACTGCTGGAGGCTGCTGCTGCTGTTTGCTCAGATAAGTCTTTTCCTTTATTGTGTTTCCTTGCTGGCTTGATTCTAGGTGACCCTGACTCCGTCCGTATTAAGTGCAGGGAGCCGGTGGTCGTGTTCCCTCACTATTATAGGGTTTTCAGGTGTCACACAGTCTTAGGTACGTGGGCATGCAATCGTCTACCATTGAGACCCTTGCATGTGCTTAGCAGTCAGGGAGAGCTCTTAGGGTTTTATAGGGCTCATCTATATGCTCCTTAGTTTGGCGTCTCTTTCAGAGGTTTCTACCAAGACTGTGCCATCTTTTCTCTCTGAATTTTCTGATGTGTTTTCCGAGAGTGGTGTCCAGGAGCTGCCCCCTCACCAGGAGTACGACTGCCCTATTAATCTCATCCCAGATGCCAAGCTGCCAAAATCACGATTATACAATCTCTCCCAACCTGAAAGAGTCGCTATGCGTACTTATATCTCTGAGAGCCTGAGAAAGGGACACATCCGACCTTCGAAGTCACCTGTTGCCGCTGTTTTTTTTTTTTGTTAAGAAAAAAGATGCTTCTTTAAGACTGGATTTCAGGGAGCTGAACCGTATCACGATTCGTGACCCATATCCGCTTTCTCTGATCCCGGACCTGTTTAACCAGATTGTTGGGGCTAAAGTTTTCTCTAAGTTGGATTTAAGAGGGGCATACAACCTAGTCAGGGTCAGGGAAGGGGACAAATGGAAGATGGCCTTCAATACCCCTGAGGGTCATTTCGAGAATTTGTTATGCCCCTTGGTTTGATGAATGCTCCGGCCGTCTTCCAACATTTTGTGAACAGCATTTTTTTATCATTTAAAGGGCTTCTGTCAGCCCACTAAACCGTTTTTTTTTTTTTGCTTAATAATAACCCCTACACTGCGATCTCATCATACATAAGTAAAATAAGAATTTTGGTTCAGTAGAATTTGCTAAAACCCTATTTTTATAATATGTAAATTACCTTGTTACCAGCAGTAGGGCGGCCGCATCCTCCGATGGTAATGACGCCCCCTCTGCTTGTTGATTGACAGGGCCAGCGGACGGGATCTTTCTCCGCTGGCCCTGCCTGTTTTCATTCAATATCTGGCGCCTGCGCCGCGGCCGTACCTATCTTCAATCGGCGCAGGCGCACTGAGAGGCGGCCTCTCACTCGGCCGCTTCATCCTCAATGCACCTGCGCCGATGACGTCACATCTACACCCGGCGCAGGCGCATTGAGGATGAAGCGGCCGAGTGAGTGGCCGCCTCTCAGTGCGCCTGCGCCGATTGAAGATAGGTACGGCCGCGGCGCAGGCGCCAGATATTGAATGAAAACAGGCAGGGCCAGCGGAGAAAGATCCCGTCCGCTGGCCCTGTCAATCAACAAGCAGAGGGGGCGTCATTACCATCGGAGGATGCGGCTGCTACCAGCAAGTAGCTGCCCTACTGCTGGTAGCAAGGTAATTTACATATTATAAAAATAGGGTTTTAGCAAATTCTACTGAACCAAAATTCTTATTTTACTTATGTATGGATAAATCGCAGTGTAGGGATTATTATTAAGCAAAAAAAAAAAAACCGGTTTAGTGGGCTGACAGAAGCCCTTTAATGGGGAAATTTGTACTGGTGTATCTAGATGACATTTTGATTTTTTCTCCTGATTTCAAGACTCATCGGGACCACCTACGTCAGGTCTTGCTGATTCTGCGGGAGAATAAGTTGTACGCTAAACTGGAAAAATGTGTATTTGCGGTTCCGGAGATTTAATTTCTTGGTTTTCTTCTCTCTGCTTCTGGTTTTCGGATGGACCCTGAGAAGGTCCGCGCTGTGCTTGATTGGGAGCTTCCTGAGAATCAGAAGGCGCTCATGCGGTTTTTGGGTTTTGCCAATTATTACAGAAAGTTCATTTTGAATTATTCCTCTGTTGTTAAGCCACTCACTGATATGACTAAAAAGGGGGTGGATTTTTCCTCGTGGTCGGTAGATGCGCTTAAAGCCTTTTCTAGTATTAAAGAGAGTTTTGCTTCCGCTCCATTTTGGTACAACCTGATGTCTCTCTACCGTTTATTGTTGAGGTGGACGCTTCTGAGGTGGGTGCGCGTGCGGTCTTAACTCAGGGTTCCTCTCCTGCCAAATGGCGACCGTGTGCCTTTTTCTCAAGGAAACTCTCCTCTGCAGAGAGAAATTACGATGTGGGAGATAGGGAGTTGTTGGCCATCAAATTAGCTTTTGAGGAATGGCGCCATTGGCTAGAGGGAGCCAGACACCCTATTACCGTGTTTATCGACAATAAGAATCTGGCCTACTTGGAATCGGCCAAGCATCTGAACCCGAGACAGGCCAGATTGTCTTTGTTCTTTTCAAGGTTTAATTTTGTTGTTACGTTCCGCCCTGGGGTTAAAAATGTGAAAGCGGATGCCCTGTCACGTTGTTTTCCGGGAGGGGGGAACGTTGAAGACCCGGGTCTCATTTTGGCTGAAGGGGTGGTCGTCTCTGCTCTTTATCCTGATTTGGAGGCAGAGGTTCAGGCAGCCCAGGCAGAGGCTCCTAAACTTTGTTCTCCTGGGAGGTTGCTTGTGCCTCTTGCTTTACGACACAAGGTTTTTAAGGAGCACCACGATACTGTCCTTGCTGGGCACCCGGGGCACAGTGGATCTCATTGCTCGGAGATTCTGGTGGCCGGCTCTTCGTAAGACGGTTGAGGGTTTTGTGGCAGCCTGCGAGACCTGCGCTCGTGCCAAGGTCCCTCATTCACGGCCATCGGGTTCTCTCCTCCCGTTACCCATTCCTTCCCGGCCTTGGACGCATCTGTCCATGGATTTCATTACGGACCTGCCTCGTTCCTCGGGGAAGACCGTGATTCTGGTGGTAGTTTTAGCAAAATGCCACATTTCATTCCCTTTCCTGGGTTACCCAATGCTAAGACGCTGGCGCAAGCGTTTGTTGATCACATTGTTAAATTGCATTGCATTCCTTCAGACATCGTTTCTGATAGGGGAACGCAATTTGTTTCCAGATTTTGGAAGGCCTTCTGTTCTCGCTTGGGGGTTCGGTTGTCGTTCTCTTCTGCTTTTCACCCGCAGTCGAATGGTCAGACCGGACACGTCAATCTGAATCTGGAGACATATCTGCTCTGTTTTGTGGCGGAGAATCAGGAGGATTGGTGTTCTTTTTTGTCCCTTGCTGAGTTTGCTTTAAATAACCGTCGCCAGGAGTCCTCTGATAAGTCACCATTTTTTGGTGCATATGGGTTTCATCCGCAGTTTGGGACATTCTCTGGAGAGGGGTCTTCTGGTTTACCTGATGAGGAGAGATTTTCCTCGTCTTTGTCATTTATTTGGCAAAAGATTCAGGGTAATCTGAAGAGGATGAGTGAGAGATATAAGCGTGTGGCGGATAAGAGACGTGTGCCTGGTCCGGACCTGAATGTGGGTGATCTGGTGTGGTTGTCTACAAAGAATATCAAACTGAAGGTTCCCTCCTGGAAGTTGGGTCCTAAGTTTATTGGGCCTTACAAGATCTTGTCCGTCATCAATCCCGTTGCCTTCCGTCTTGATCTTCCTCAGACTTGGAAGATCCATAATGTTTTTCACAGGTCCCTATTAAAACCTTATGTCCAACCCACTGTACCCTCCTCTTTGCCTCCTCCTCCGATTTTTGTTGATGGTAATCTTGAATTTCAGGTCTCTAGGATTGTGGATTCTGGCATTATCCGCGGTTCTCTTCAGTACCTCGTTCATTGGGAGGATTATGGTCCTGAGGAGAGGATGTGGGTCCCAGTGGCGGACATTAAGGCCACTCGTCTCATCAGGGCTTTCCATAGGTCTCATCCTGAGAAGGTGGGCTCTGAGTGTCCGGAGTCCACCCGTAGAGTGAGGGGTACTGTCACCGCCATTTCTGTGAGAAGGTCTGACAGACGTTCTTCTCTACCTCTTGTATGACCTTCTTTGTTTTGGTTTCACTTTGTCATCTCCTTTCCTTCTGCCAGGTGTCACTTATTTAGACAAATTGTCTTCCTTTATATTCCCTCCCATACTGCCTCACTTTGCGGTTTATACTACTTCCTGGAGGAAGTGTTCACTGCTGGAGGCTGCTGCTGCTGTTTGTTCAGATAAGTCTTTTCCTTTATTGTGTTTCCTTGCTGGCTTGATTCTAGGTGACCCTGACTCCGTCCGTATTAAGTGCAGGGAGCCGGTGGTCGTGTCCCCTCACTATTATAGGGTTTTCAGGTGTCACACAGTCTTAGGTACATGGGCATGCAATTATCTACCATTGAGACCCTTGCATGTGCTTAGCAGTCAGGGAGAGCTCTTAGGGTTTTATAGGGCTCACCTATATGCTCCTTAGTTTGGGATCAAGCCAGTCGGTCATTTATTTATAAGTTCCAGCTATCTGCAACTTCACCCGTGACAGAGAGAGAGAGAGACGGATTCTACAGAGAGAGAGAGAGACAGACTCTACAGAGAGAGAGAGAGAGACAGACTCTGCAGAGAAAGACAGACTCTACAGAGATACGGACTCTACAGAGAGACTGATGAAAAGTGAGCATTCAGATAACTGAATCTGGAAGCTAACCCTCATGAAAGATACAAAGCAGAGGGGCTAATGCTGGGCCCAAAATTCAGGCCCCCAAACTATAAGGGAGAACAGGCTTCAGGAGGCCAAGAGAAGGGACACCATCAGCAGGAAGGACCTGGACTATGAGGAGGTGCACAGCATTGTAATGCAAGGTAAAGCTGTGAGAATCATGGCCTCTGCACCTATAGAGCCTGCAGGAGACAGCAGCCTGGTAACTGAGGGGTTAATGCAACCAAGTACTGCACAAAAGTGTCCAAGTCAGCAAGACCCAGCACAAATGGGGTTAAACTATGATCCTGATCCAGATAAGGAGTTAAGGAGCCTGACAAATGACAGCTGTGCAGACTCTGCAGTCAGTAACAGTCTGACCTTGTCTCAAGTCATCCCAGTAATACCAGTCCCAGACACTGAAGCCATTCCCAACAGACCTATCCTTGACTTACAGCAGTCCACGGACTCCAGAGACAACATGGAGGTCACCGAGCCGTCACCATCAGCCACAGAAAAGGCCAGCACCAGAGCCCAGCAGCCAGGAGCCACTGACCCAAACACTGCCACACCCCAGAGACAACATGGAGGTCACCAAGCTGCCACCATCAGAGAAGGCCAGCAGCCAGGGGCCACACTGACCCAAACACTGCCAGACCCCCAGAGACAACATGGAGGTAACCGAGCATCCATTTTCAGAGAAGGCCAGCTCCAGAGCCCAGCAGTCAGGGGCCACACTGACCTAGACACTGCCACACCCCAAAGACAACATGGAGGTAACTGAGCCATCACCATCAGCTACAGAGAAGGCCATCACCAGTGCCCAGCAGCCAGGGGCCACACTGACCCAGACACTGCCAGGCCCCAGAGACAACATGGAGGTCACCGAGCCATCACCATCAGAGAAGGCCAGCTCCAGAGCCCAGCAGCCAGGGGCCACACTGACCCAAACACTGCCAGACCCCAGAGACAACATGGAGATCACTGAGCTATCACCATCAGCCACAGAGAAGGCAAGCTCCAGAGCCCAGCAGCCAGGATCCACACTAACCTAAACACTGCCAGACCCCTGAGACAACATGAAGGTCACCGAGCCGTCACCATCAGCCACAGAAAAGGCCAGCTCCAGAGCCCAGCAGTCAGGGCAGCAGTCAGGGGCCACACTGACCTAGACACTGCCACACCCCAAAGGCAACATGGAGGTAACTGAGCCATCACCATCAGCTACAGAGAAGGCCAGCACCAGTGCCCAGCAGCCAGGGGCCACACTGACCCAGACACTGCCAGGCCCCAGAGACAACATGGAGGTCACCGAGCCATCACCATCAGAGAAGGCCAGCTCCAGAGCCCAGCAGCCAGGGGCCACACTGACCCAAACACTGCCAGACCCCAGAGACAACATGGAGATCACTGAGCTATCACCATCAGCCACAGAGAAGGCAAGCTCCAGAGCCCAGCAGCCAGGAGCCACACTAACCTAAACACTGCCAGACCCCTGAGTCAACATGGAGGTCACCGAGCCGTCACCATCAGAGAAGGCCAGCTCCAGAGCCCAGCAGCCAGGAGCCACACTAACCTAAACACTGCCAGACCCCTGAGACAACATGAAGGTCACCGAGCCGTCACCATAAGCCACAGAAAAGGCCAGCTCCAGAGCCCAGCAGTCAGGGGCCACACTGAGTCAACCATTGTTAGACCCCAGAGACAACATGGAGGTCACCGTGCTGTCACCATCAGCCACAAAGAAGCCCAGCAGCCAGTGGCCACACTGAGCCAAACACTGCCAGACCCTAGAGACAACATTTGGATGTAAATGCCCTCAAATTACAGCTGACAGTCTGCATGTAAAGCCCATCTTGTTCGTTTCATTTCAAATCCATTGTGGTGGTGTATAGAGCCAGAAATGTTAGAATTGTGTCCATGTCCCAATATTTATGGACCTGACTGTATCTCTTAAGTCTTCTCTGTTAAGGGTGGGGGATGGAATCAGCCCACCACAGCCATCAGCCCCCCTTTCCTGACTCTTATCTCTCAAGGATTCATCCAGCTTTCCTGAGACTTCAGCAAAGAAGAGAAACAGAGCTAAACAGACTAGGGGGATGGGGCAAAAACCACTATCTGTGTGAGTCTATAACAGCCCAGACACACCAACCCTTGTTTAAAGGTAGGGCATTGTTCAAGGTTCAACCTTCTTAAACCTTCTTCAATCTTTTTCAACTTCTCACATCTACCAGACAATACTTTATCTTTCTGACCAACATATCTTCTCACACTCTGGAAAGCAGAACTATTGCAAACAGAGTTAATTTCTAACACCTTCATCTTCTTAGTGCTAGCCACACATCTATTGGCATACACTAGGTACAATACGTATTCATTACCTGACCATCCTTTACTGCTCTAATCGCTAATGCGATGGCCACAGGTCTTTGGACACACACATAGCATTAGGGTAACAAAACAAAACTTAAACAGTTCATTTCTGAACATTTAACACAAGTACCTTTTTGATTGTAGACACTTGGGGGCTTTCTTGGTGGTGCCATAAATTAACAACCCGACACCGCTCTGTTTTGTAACTCATCAGAACCCCCACAATATCACAGGAGCTCTGATGTCCACAGTCTGCAAGCTCTATCTTCACAGAGTCTTACAGATTTCCACTACAATCTGCTCAGTTCTACAACTTTCAAAAGAACATTGGTAGATTCTTACAAGACCAAGCCTACTACAGCTCCACTCACAGCTCATAGCAGATTTGCACAACACATGCAACCCTAATAATCCGCCTGCAGATTATTTATTGCCGCGAATGCCTGGGTTCCCATTCGGAGTGGCAGGTCCAAGCTACCGTATCTCTATGTAACACCATATCAACTGTAAGCATATTCATATTTCAAATCCCACCGCTGCCACCATTTGTAACGTTAAGTGAATTCTAAAGATTTGAGAATGAATAATCTTACGCAGGCTATGTGAATAAATATACTTACTAAGTGATTAAATTTAAGATAACTCAAAGAAATCACATACAGAATAATAAAAAGTAAATAAACATTACTAGCCTAAATGGGTGGAGATTTCGTCAATCATGCTATAACCCATGGCTATCTAGCCCGTTATAACACATGACCGACACTCCAGGGTGTACAAGAGGGATAGGGCAATCATACTCACATCCTACATATAATGGAGGGCATGGTGGAGTCTCCTGAGTGAATGTGTCATAATGTTTTAACCTGTGCAGCACGTATGTCTCCGAGATCACTCAGGAATGTGGTATTATCGGCACAATGGGGGATGGGTACTATCTCTAACCCACTTTATTACAAGATCCGTGTAGCAAGAATGATGATTTGAACCTTTTTTGATCAGCGCTGTAGGCAGGAAACTTAATACCAGTTGGTTCTTGGTAAAGGGAAAGCTTTTATTCTTATGTCACATAAGGACAAAGGAATAAAAGCTTTACCTTTACCAAGAACCAACTGGTATTAAGTTTCCTGCCTACAGCGCTGATCAAAAAAGGTTCAAATCATTATTCTTTCTACACGGATCTTCCTATCCCAATGGCCCCATCTAAGGCACGGGCAAAGAACCTTGGCAGCAGTACAGGCACCCCGCATGCTGGACGAGAAAATACCAGCAAAGCCAACTACAGTCGTAGTTGGCGTGACTCAACACCTAACGGTAAGCGCAACTTTATATATAACATCTAATCCTGTGATACAGCGACACACACGAGGCACGGCCTCCTATTCTCTTCTTTTTTCCACTTCATTACAAGGGAAACTTATAATCTATTACACAGAGTATTAAACAGAATTAAAGGGGAGAACCAATCAGTCACTTAATAATACCCTTACAATACACATCTATAGAAACAAATAGCCATTAACCAAATGACTATAAAAAGCTGCGTTCCAGATTGGAAGGTATAAAGATGAAACTGGAGTATGTTGCCAAATATCAGAAAAAGGTAATGTATGTAACTGGGATGATAGGGGGCTGAAGGGATGAGACGTGAGACTTTCACCAATTGGGGGGAAGTATGTCGCGAGCACAATAGACGCTAGACATTTTGAGCACAATGAGTATTGAACATAACATAAATTAGAAGCAGGAATATATAAAAGCATAAATATAAAGAACTTTGTAATAATCACAATGATAAATCAATCGGAGGCTGAAATGCGTGTATCCCTGGTGTATCTGACGCCATTGGTGCACATCGGAATATCTCGGTGTCTTATAAGTGGTATGGGTTCTAGGGACTCATTTAAGCCAAACGGGGTTAAGGAGTGGAAGATCCCAAACATCTCCTTTCCTCACAGGCGCTGGTATGATTGCGGTACCCGTTCTATTGGTGTTAATGTAAGAAGGGACGCATTGCCGGAATGGAAATGTTTTCTTCGAGATATTGAAGAGATGTGATTGGAGTCTGTCTCTGCATTCAATGGATTGAAGTCCATAAGGATATTCCATCATGTGTATGATGCTGCTCGAGCTGCAGTCCATACGGTGTTTGGTTGGAGGTGAAGATTGTGACTTCTTCTATTCCATCTGATATTGTAAGGCAACATTTAAATGGTCGGTGTCCATGTTTTTTAATTAACATTCATTCCCTTCATAATAGAAGATTAAAAGCAATTTGACAATACAAAGTCTGAGTACACTTTCTACAAAGACAATCATTACAATAAATTATAATATCCTTATAAACAAACACACTACAAAGATGCTAAGTAGTCTATCCATTTTGGGGGACTATCATACTCCCCTCTAAACTCCATACTACTTATACTCAGACCTCTCACTGTCAATTCAAATTAACTTATCCCCCAAATCAACCCCCCCCCCCATCCCCCCACCCCATGATGGTTGTCTCAGTCAGCGCCGCAATATTTTCTATCTCTCTCTCTCGCCAAAATATACAGAATCTGGGGAAGTGACACATTTTTATTAGTGCAATTCTATCCGCTATCGATAACTTCTGCCAAACACTTATTGTGCTTTACATCTAATCAGCAAAGGAGAGACCTTTAATTTCGTAAAGTCTAAGATACTTGCACTCGTCTTTGCACCCAAATATTCAAAGGATTCCGTAGGTTTTAACACCCTGATTTCTACAAGGTTCGGTAGAGGTGCCTGGTCAAGTGGTAGAACACTGATTTGGCCCAATTGATTTTATATCCCGAGATATCACTAAACTTATTTATTAATTCCATAAGATGAGACGTTGGATTCTCCAAAAAGATTAAAATATTATCAGCATACATACTTATCTATGGGAGGTCCCCTTCATACCAAAACCTTTAATCCTTTCATCCGATCTAATTTTAGCTGCCAGCGGTTCTATAAATAGAGCAAACAATAAAGGGGAAAGGGGCGAAAGGGGGCGTCCCGGTCTTGTTCCTCTATACAACTCTATTTGCTCGGACCATACTCCATTAATATTTATTCTAGCTTTAGGATGATTATATAGAATCTAGACCCACTTAATAAAGTATTGGCCCAGATTCATCCTTTGCACTACTTTCCAGAGATATTCCAGAGATATTCCCGCTCCATCCTGTCAAACGCCTTCTCAGCGTCTAATGACAGGATGGATCGGGAGCCCCTCCCCCCCTCTTCCAACTGCATATTCAAAAAAGTTCTACGTTACTGGATTGTACTAATCTCTTGGGTATGAACCCAGTTTGATCTGGATGAATTAGCCTGTCAATAACTCCCTTTAATCTATTAGCAAATATTTTTGCGCAGATTTTGTAGTCTGTATTTACCAGAGAGATCGGGCGATACGCCCCTACCTCTCTTTCATCCTTACCCTTCAGGTAAAGATGAAGGGAGTTCACCAGGTTTTATCTAGGACCTGTAATAACATTGGCAAAATGATATCTCCATACTGGCGATAGATTTCAAACGGAAGCCCTTCAGTCCCTGGAGAAGAGTTTCCCCGGATAGTCTTGACAGCCTCAGATAGTTCCTTTAAATCTTTAGGCCGATTTAATATTTTACATTCCTCCTCTGTTACTTTAGGGAGATTAATGTTCTCCAAGAACTTTTCAACGTCTCCATCCTGCTGTGTGTTTTTATTTATATATACGATTTTATAAAACTTAACGAACTCTCGCTCGATCTCCTCCGGGCGCGCAGTAACCACCCCATTCTCCAATCTGATATTTTTTATTCTTTTAATATTTTTTGGGTTTTGGATCAAAGATGATAAAAGATTTCCACGTTTTCCTGCCTGAGAGAAATATTTGGCTCCTGTAAAAAAAATCCCTATGTTGTGCTTTTTCTAGTAAATAAGTTTTATACTCCAGTCTAGCTTCTTCAAACTGCGATTGTGCCACAGAGTTCGTAGTATTAACTACCTCTCCCTGTAGGTACTGGACCTTTCTTTTTTGCGCGAGTTCTTTTGCCGCATATTCTTTTTTTTCCCACACAGAAAATCTTTAAAAGAATCCCATACAAACTGCATGGGTGCCGACGGAGCATTCAATAGCCCAAATTCCCGGGTCTCATTTGTTATATTTTCCTGATCCTTATGATAACTTAATCCAATGGTGGTTTAATCTGAAGCTTCTAGTTTTCTTCTTATAATGCCCCATGTTCGTCGTTATTACTATTGGAGAGTGATCAGACATCCTATGTGTTTCATACTTCATTTTTATTACCATATCTAAAAAGTCAAGATTAGCTAAGGCAAGATCTATTCTGGACATCGCTGTGTTTGATCGACTAAAACATGAAAATGCTCTTTTTTCTCCGTACAAATATCGCCATTTCCCGCAGACCCTTCTTAACGGTGTTAATTTATCTTTATTTGCTTTATATACATGGTCCTTGGAAAATCTATCTTCCTCTAGGTTCATTACATCGGTAAAGTCCCCGGTTACCAAAACTGGGCTCCTTGCTCTAGAACCAATAAAGTCTGCCAGGAATGACATGACACACATGGAAAATGGTGGGGGAACATACACAAATGCCAATATGCAAACAGTGCCGTTTAACTGACCATGCAAAAAGACAAATCTACCTTCTTTGTCAATTCTGTGGACAATTGTAATATAATCCACACTCCTATGGACATAAACACTCATACCCCGGGAGTAGGCCGAGCAGCAAGCATGCTAGTCATATGTTGCCATACTGATATTATCATATGTAAGATGAGTTTCAAGGAGGCATATAATCACGGGAAGATGTCTCGCCACTACGTCAAACATAACCACCTGTTTCACTTTCTCGGCCATCCCCCATACATTCCGCGACGGGGGGAAGGGGAGGGGTGAGAAAGAGAGAGCACCCCACAACGACCACCAAGACCCCATCTACCCTCCCACCCCATCCCATCACCCCCCCCCCCCCCCACCTCCTCTTGGTCAAACGAACCGACCGGTTCACTAACCTCTTACACTTCGCCCTTCCCCCCCACTTCCTCACCCCCCTCAGCCCCCGTTAGATATAACGTTGCTTCTAACATCAAGAACCTATCCCCCCTACCATCCAACCATTCCGGCACCTCCTCTGGTTGGGTAAAAAAATAAGCTTGGTCCTGGTATATCACTCGCAATTTCGTAGGATAATACAGAGAGTATTTAATCTTGGCTGCCGCCATTCTCTTCTTAACCTCTCTAAATTCACGACGTTTGGCCTGTGTCGCCCTTGAATAGTCCGGGTATATTCCTATTTCCCTTCCATTATATTCTAGGGGAGGTAAAGTTATTTTACTTTTCATTATATTATCCCTGTCCCGAACATTTATCATTTTAACCAAAATTGCTCTTGGAGGGCTCACTACCGGTAACTGTTTATTTTGTATCCGGTGGGCTCTCTCCACCAACAGCCCCATAGACAGTCGATCCGCACCAAACATTTCTAATAGCCATTGCTGAATAAAGCCTGTCAGGTCTTCCTTTTCAGACCCTTCAGGGAACCCAACCAGACGTATATTTGTTCGGCGAGATCTGTCCTCCATTTCAGTGACTCTTTCCTGTAATGATTTATTTTCTATTTCCATCACCCCCATTCTATTTTTAATCCCATCCATCTCTCTCTTTAACTCTTTTGTAACCAATTGAAGATATTTCACTTTCTCCCGTACTTTATTCATCTCATCTTTAATCACAGACAGATCCGTCTGAACAGTGGACATTTTAACCGACAGATCTCCCGATGCTTGGTCCGCGTTCAGGATATCTGTCAGCTTCTTATCCACCAGTTCAATCTCATCTGTTGAAAAATTCTTATCTCTCTTTCCCTCTTATCTATCACTGATTTCCTCTATGTGGGTGGGTCTGTTGGGTCTGTGGGTGGGTGGGAAACTAAAATAAGGAATTACCAAATTAAAAACAAAAGAAGGAAGGTATATGGAAGAAGATAAAGAACTAGCTGACGGCCTCAATGAATACTTCTGTTCAGTCTTTACAAAGGAAAATGAAGGAAAGGACCTCAGTTAGGAAGGAAGACTAATGAATCTTTTGATGCATGTGTCTTTACAGAGGAAGAGGTTCTGAGTCAGCTGTCTAAAATTACTACAAATAAGTCACAGGGGCCTGATGGGATACACCCAAAGCTATTAAAAGAGCTCAGCGGTGAACTAGCAAAACCATTAACAGATTTATTTAACCAATCACTGGTGACAGGAGTCGTCCCAGAAGATTGGAAATTAGCAAATGTTGTGCCCATTCACAAGAAAGGTAGTAGGGAGGAATCGGGCAACTATAGGCCAGTAAGCCTGACACCAATAGTAGGGGAATTAATGGAAACCATACTTAAAGAGGACCTTTCACCAGGATAAAGCCTCTAAACTGACTATACAGACGTGTAGAGCGGCGCCCAGGGATCCCCCTGCACTTACTGTTATCCATGGGCGCCGCTCCATTCGCCCTGTATAGCCTCCGGTATCTTCATGGCTATGAGTTGAGCACAGCATAGGAAAAGGAGACCGCGGCAGGTTCCCCTGGGTGGAGCCTAACTATGAAGATACCGGAGGCTATACCGGGCGAACGGAGCGGCGCCCGGGGATAACAGTAAGTGCAGGGGATCCCTGGGTGCCGCTCTACATGTCTGTATAGTCAGTTTAGAGGCTTTATCCTGGTGAAAGGTCCTCTTTAAGGAGAGGATTGTGGAACATCTAAAATCCCTCTGAAAAGGCCTTGAGGGTGTCCATGTTTAAAAGAACCATTATGAGTTTGGATAGTTGTTCTCCCTACTGGGTTTGTTGATCTTTTTGTGTTTTTGTCCTGCGGAAAGTGAGGTGTGGTTAATGTGGTAATTAATTCCGAATCATTGGGTCTTGGTTGTTTTAGTACATTTTGGATATTGCTGTGTGCTGAGTTGTACCGGGTTATAAAGTTACAACCGTATTATAATTCCTTTGTTGTGGTGTCGGGTTGCTTTATTTTTTATTTTTGGGGTCCAAACAATCTTGTTGGTTTTCGCCTTGGATTTTGTCTATGTCATCCCTAATCAAGCCTTTTGGATAGCCTTTCTCTAAAAATCAGTGTTTTAGAACCCTTCGTTGTTCATTGATAGTATGGTCATTGGAGCAATTTCTTCTTCTTCTTTTCATCTGTTCATATGGAATCATGCATTATGTTACTGTAAGGGCTGGAAGGTCTAGAGTAACCCAGAACATGTATTCCACCCACTGAGGGAGGCCGGGAGAGTAGTCACATACTTCTGTAGGAGGTTGTCTACATAGGACGGAGGTTGGACGTTAGAGAATCTATACCTGATACGATGGGTCTTTCTGGTGGGCTTGTCAAGGAACTTGTGGATTTTTGGAAGAAAATAAAAGTACAGTATGGAGTAAGCTCCACGGCACTCCATGGTTTGCCTCCATGGCATAGGCAACAACTGACGTCGCTTGAGGAATTTCCCCTATTGGCTGATGCCGGACGGGGACGCATGCGCACTGTAGCTTCCGGGACGCCGAGCTCGGTGCACGCTAGAAACTTTGCGGTAATGGTATAATACCCCGGGGATGCCATCACAATAAAAGAGGTAATGTTAATTTATAAGATTGTATAACTCACTGAAATTTTGATTATATAGCTTGATCGAAAGTGATCCGTATTTATGAATGTATAAGATGACGCACATATATATGAATAATCACTTCACCTGGGGAGGTTTAATCCCACCCATTGGACACTATATAAGGCACATGTTGGTTAATTCATTGTATTGCTTGAAAAAGACCAAGGAAGGTCGAAACGTTGCATCACCCTGCTGTTCTTTTTAATAAAACCATCACTGGATTTTCTACATTGGCGAGTGCTGCGGATTCTTTTGTACTGATTGACACTGGGACCATTAGCCAAGATCCTCATCTGCTTGCACCACCATTACCTGTAAGGTATTTTTTCATTGTTTTCCCTATTTGTGGGCTCAGTAGTGCTGCCAAACCTTTGCATATAAATTGGAAATTGCGTCACATTGTGTTTTGGAGATGTTCTCCTGAATGAGAGATGATCATGAATATTTATGTTGTATCACAGAGTAAGCTTGCGTATGAATTGATTGAGATCTACAAATAGTTCGAACAAGTTGTGGTCACTCGTGGGGCAAATAGACAAACCCCTACTGAGTAGTTTTATTTCTTCTTCACGGAGAATGTATTTAGAGATATTGAAGTTACCTCTGGATTGGAGTAGAGGATGGCATGCAACGCAGTCTTGCTTTTCTGTAGAGGGGTTCCTCTTCTCTTGCCTCCTCTGCATCTCCTTCTTCTTCTATGCTGAATCTTTTCTTTTTCCATTGCAGGATTAAGGATCAGATTGGACTGTAGAAATGCATGATGTTTAAGGTTTGCTGGGGTCGGCGTTGGATCAAAGAGTTCAATGCTATTTGTGGAGAAGTTGAATAGATGATAAAACCGGGTGTCAGGCAGTAGGGAGGGGGGATAGTTTATTGAGAGTGGAATTGCCAGATAGGTTAGATGGTAGGGCCATAAATTGTTCCGGACTCGAATCTGCTTCACTATGAGTGGAAATGTTTAGATAGTGCAAGGTAATGAGAGGACCTATTGAAGGTGAAGGTAGAGATGTTATGTCAGCTGGGTCGTTGAAGACATCTATAATAGGAAATGCTGTAGGAATGGTGGAAGGTGATCAATGGTTTTGACTAATAGGCATAGGGTCATTATGGGTAGCAGGATGGATATTAACAGAGGAACTAGGCATCGGTGAAAGTGTATTATGAATTCGGGATATAATGGAGAGAGTTTGTGTATCCGTGAGACTGGATGAACTCTCTGGGGTGACTGGGATACAGGCTGGGGAACAGAAGGGGAGATGTTAGTGATGAGAGGGAGGATATGGGTGGCTAGTTGATGTGCAGTTGAAGGGCAGCTGAGATGATTCTGTGGAGGATATGGGGTATGCGAGATGGGATTGAGAGATTGGTTTTGGACGTGGTACTATTATAAAAGGGCCTAGTCTGGATGGTACTGGTGTGGGAGGTACACCTATGATGGAAAGAGAGGTTGGTGTTCCCGGTCCCAAATGATTGGGACCGTTGTTGTGACACAGTTTTTTGTTCCCATGTTCAAACTCGTCCTTAGTTATAGTCAGATGTGTCGTGTAGTAATTTGTTGCAATTTTTTCATTATATCAGTGATGTCATCAGCAGGGGGCGGGGTTGTGACATCTCAGACATGATATACATGTAATAGATGAATAGATGTCCCTGCAGAATAAGGTGTGTGGATCTCATGGACGACGGATCACAATGTCTTTCAGGTACAAGGCTCTGGCTGCCACAGGGTGGAGTTCGGTCCAGGCTGCAGCTCTGTGGTGAGTATAATGACTACTGAACCTCTGATGTTCTATGTCATGTGTGGTGAGTACATGCCATGGGTGTAGGCATGCACTCTGTGTTGTCTGTACAGAAACTTGTGGGAAGGGCAGATGTCTTCTTCTACCAGGTAATACTAGAATAACAGAGAAGAAGATAGAAAAATAATGAAATCAAACAATGGGAAAGAAATGAACAGAGCAGAGAATGTTTCACGGGTTGTCTCTTAGAGGTTCTTTCATCCAGCAGCCAGAGGATCCAGATGGAGCTCAACACTTTTATTTGTTATCCAATTCAAAATATCTCAGGAGATAGCCTCAACACATCTCCCTGATCAGGCAATCCTCACACATGTTTGCAGGATCTGGCCTCAACTCAGATCCTGACCCTTCCAACCATCCAGAATCTCCTGAAGTGTCCATGATCCATGCTGTCCTGCGAGCCCCACCACATTCCAAGGTGATCTATATCCGGACAGTCTACAAAATGTTTGTTCATTGAAGCCCCCAACAACACAAAATGGTTTACTGCCCTTTCCCCCCTAAATATCTGTATGATACATGACTCTAAATGGGTATGTAGGGTCCATGGCTGATAAGAGGAGGATGGAGTTTGCGCCTTGTCACAAGAACATTATGATGAGAAATAATACAAACATAAGGACCAAATTCCAGCAATAGTAGCTATTCTATGTGCCAATTCCTAGATTCTTCATGGATAGATGTCAGGAATTCACCTCTGGAGAGGACTTGTTTAAATCACTGTCCAGTGATAGAACCTGATAGAGGAGGAATCATCATAGTCACCGCTGTCCAGTGATAGAACCTGATAGAGGGGGAGTCATCATAGTCACCGCTGTCCAGTAATAGAACCTGATAGAGGAGGAATCATCATAGTCCCCGCTGTCCAGTGATAGAACCTGATAGAGGAGGAGTCATCATAGTCACCGCTGTCCAGTGATAGAACCTGATAGAGGAGAAATCATCATAGTCACTGCTGTCCAGTGATAGAACCTGATAGAGAAGGAGTCATCATAGTCACTGCTGTCCAGTGATAGAACCTGATAGAGGAGAAATCATCATAGTCACTGCTGTCCAGTGATAGAACCTGATAGAGGAGGAGTCATCATAGTCACCGCTGTCCAGTGATAGAACCTGATAGAGGAGAAATCATCATAGTCACTGCTGTCCAGTGATAGAACCTGATAGAGGAGGAGTCATCATAGTCACCGCTGTCCAGTGATAGAACCTGATAGAGGAGGAATCATCATAGTCACTGCTGTCCAGTGATAGAACCTGATAGAGGGGGAGTCATCATAGTCACCGCTGTCCAGTGATAGAACCTGATAGAGGAGAAATCATCATAGTCACTGCTGTCCAGTAATAGAACCTGATAGAGGGGGAGTCATCATAGTCACTGCTGTCCAGTGATAGAACCTGATAGAGAAGGAGTCATCATAGTCACCGCTGTCCAGTGATAGAACCTGATAGAGGAGAAATCATCATAGTCACTGCTGTCCAGTGATAGAACCTGATAGAGGAGGAGTCATCATAGTCACCGCTGTCCAGTGATAGAACCTGATAGAGGAGGAATCATCATAGTCACTGCTGTCCAGTGATAGAACCTGATAGAGGAGGAATCATTATAGTCACTGCTGTCCAGTGATAGAACCTGATAGAGAAGGAGTCATCATAGTCACTGCTGTCCAGTGATAGAACCTGATAGAGGAGGAGTCATCATAGTCACCGCTGTCCAGTGATAGAACCTGATAGAGGAGGAGTCATCATAGTCACCGCTGTCCAGTGATAGAACCTGATAGAGGAGGAGTCATCATAGTCACCGCTGTCCAGTGATAGAACCTGATAGAGGAGGAATCATTATAGTCACTGCTGTCCAGTGATAGAACCTGATAGAGGAGGAGTCATCATAGTCACCGCTGTCCAGTGATAGAACCTGATAGAGGAGGAATCATCATAGTCACTGCTGTCCAGTGATAGAACCTGATAGAGGAGGAATCATCATAGTTACCGCTGTCCAGTGATAGAACCTGATAGAGGAGGAGTCATCATAGTCCCCGCTGTCCAGTGATAGAACCTGATAGAGGAGAAATCATCATAGTCACTGCTGTCCAGTGATAGAACCTGATAGAGGAGGAGTCATCATAGTCACTGCTGTCCAGTGATAGAACCTGATAGAGGAGGAATCATCATAGTCACTGCTGTCCAGTGATAGAACCTGATAGAGGAGGAATCATCATAGTTACCGCTGTCCAGTGATAGAACTTGATAGAGGAGGAGTCATCATAGTCCCCGCTGTCCAGTGATAGAACCTGATAGAGGAAGAGTCATCATGGTCACCGCTGTCCAGTGATAGAACCTGATAGAGAAGGAGTCATCATAGTCACTGATGTCCAGTGATAAAACCTGATAGAGGAGAAGTCATCATAGTCACCGCTGTCCAGTAATAGAACCTGATAGAGAAGGAGTCATCATAGTCACCGCTGTCCAGTGATACAACCTGATAGAGGAGGAGTCATCATAGTCACCGCTGTCCAGTGATAGAACCTGATAGAGGAGAAGTCATCATAGTCACCGCTGTCCAGTGATAGAACCTGATAGAGGAGGAGTCATCATAGTCACCGCTGTCCAGTGATAGAACCTGATAGAGGAGGAGTCATCATAGTCACCGCTGTCCAGTGATAGAACCTGATAGAGGAGAAATCATCATAGTCACTGCTGTCCAGTGATAGAACCTGATAGAGAAGGAGTCATCATAGTCACTGCTGTCCAGTGATAGAACCTGATAGAGGAGAAATCATCATAGTCACTGCTGTCCAGTGATAGAACCTGATAGAGGAGGAGTCATCATAGTCACCGCTGTCCAGTGATAGAACCTGATAGAGGAGAAATCATCATAGTCACTGCTGTCCAGTGATAGAACCTGATAGAGGAGGAGTCATCATAGTCACCGCTGTCCAGTGATAGAACCTGATAGAGGAGGAATCATCATAGTCACTGCTGTCCAGTGATAGAACCTGATAGAGGGGGAGTCATCATAGTCACCGCTGTCCAGTGATAGAACCTGATAGAGGAGAAATCATCATAGTCACTGCTGTCCAGTAATAGAACCTGATAGAGGGGGAGTCATCATAGTCACTGCTGTCCAGTGATAGAACCTGATAGAGAAGGAGTCATCATAGTCACCGCTGTCCAGTGATAGAACCTGATAGAGGGGGAGTCATCATAGTCACTGCTGTCCAGTGATAGAACCTGATAGAGGAGGAGTCATCATAGTCACCGCTGTCCAGTGATAGAACCTGATAGAGGAGGAATCATCATAGTCACTGCTGTCCAGTGATAGAACCTGATAGAGGAGGAATCATTATAGTCACTGCTGTCCAGTGATAGAACCTGATAGAGAAGGAGTCATCATAGTCACTGCTGTCCAGTGATAGAACCTGATAGAGGAGGAGTCATCATAGTCACCGCTGTCCAGTGATAGAACCTGATAGAGGAGGAGTCATCATAGTCACCGCTGTCCAGTGATAGAACCTGATAGAGGAGGAGTCATCATAGTCACCGCTGTCCAGTGATAGAACCTGATAGAGGAGGAATCATTATAGTCACTGCTGTCCAGTGATAGAACCTGATAGAGGAGGAGTCATCATAGTCACCGCTGTCCAGTGATAGAACCTGATAGAGGAGGAATCATCATAGTCACTGCTGTCCAGTGATAGAACCTGATAGAGGAGGAATCATCATAGTCACCGCTGTCCAGTGATAGAACCTGATAGAGGAGGAGTCATCATAGTCCCCGCTGTCCAGTGATAGAACCTGATAGAGGAGAAATCATCATAGTCACTGCTGTCCAGTGATAGAACCTGATAGAGGAGGAGTCATCATAGTCACTGCTGTCCAGTGATAGAACCTGATAGAGGAGGAATCATCATAGTCACTGCTGTCCAGTGATAGAACCTGATAGAGGAGGAATCATCATAGTTACCGCTGTCCAGTGATAGAACTTGATAGAGGAGGAGTCATCATAGTCCCCGCTGTCCAGTGATAGAACCTGATAGAGGAAGAGTCATCATGGTCACCGCTGTCCAGTGATAGAACCTGATAGAGAAGGAGTCATCATAGTCACTGATGTCCAGTGATAAAACCTGATAGAGGAGAAGTCATCATAGTCACCGCTGTCCAGTAATAGAACCTGATAGAGAAGGAGTCATCATAGTCACCGCTGTCCAGTGATACAACCTGATAGAGGAGGAGTCATCATAGTCACCGCTGTCCAGTGATAGAACCTGATAGAGGAGAAGTCATCATAGTCACCGCTGTCCAGTGATAGAACCTGATAGAGGAGAAATCATCATAGTCACTGATGTCCAGTGATAGAACCTGATAGAGGAGGAGTCATCATAGTCACCGCTGTCCAGTAATAGAACCTGATAGAGGAGGAATCATCATAGTCACTGATGTCCAGTGATAGAACCTGATAGAGGAGAAGTCATCATAGTCACCGCTGTCCAGTGATAGAACCTGATAGAGGAGAAATCATCATAGTCACTGATGTCCAGTGATAGAACCTGATAGAGGAGGAGTCATCATAGTCACCGCTGTCCAGTAATAGAACCTGATAGAGGAGGAGTCATCATAGTCACCGCTGTCCAGTAATAGAACCTGATAGAGGAGGAGTCATCATAGTCACCGCTGTCCAGTAATAGAACCTGATAGAGAAAGAGTCATCATAGTCACTGCTGTCCAGCGATAGAACCTGATAGAGGAGGAGTCATCATAGTCACCGCTGTCCAGTAATAGAACCTGATAGAGGAGGAATCATCATAGTCATCGCTGTCCAGCATTAGAACCTGATAGAGAAAGAGTCATCATAGTCACTGCTGTCCAGCGATAGAACCTGATAGAGTGTCGGGATTCGAACCCGTGACCAGCCACATCCCAGGCGGTAGCCCTGCTTACTCGGCTACCATCCTCTCTGGACATTCCTTCCTGAAGCCTATTATTTAACCTCAGTCTTGCCAAGCCTTGCTCATCACCCTTGATTCCCCACACCTGGTACTTCTTTATATAAGTCCAGCCCCTTGCACTCCAGCTTGCTGATTATTGAGCTCCTGAGCCTTGATCAAGCTTCTCCTTATCTGCTGCTCTTGCTACTACTACTACTACTACTGACCCCCAGTCAGCAACTGAACCTATGCAGGTCGACGCTCTACGTAGGTCTCTATCCACAGCTGAGAAGGAGAGATGGCTGGCCGAAAACCTCTGCCTCTACTGTGGGGAGCCGGGTCATTTTGCCATCAAATGTCCTCATAAGATCCGAAAGACTATTAGACCATTCTGACCATTCTGTAAGACCATTCTGGCAGCACAGCTTGTTAGGCTGTACCAAGTTAACCCATTTAGGTAACACATTCCATTAAATTATACTGAAACGAAAACCACCTGTGCACATACAGTAAATGTATATAGCAGAGATCAGCATCCCCCAGCGCTACAGCTGTTCTGAAACAACAACTCCCAGAATCCTCCTTTCACTTCTGTGAGAGTCACAAGAACATACCATGGATCAGCAAAGGTTGGTATATATGATATCATAGATATCTGATTGAGACTATTTGTGACAACAATCCCATTGATATTTCAAGATTTCAAAGCTGTGAGTGGCCCACAATGAAAGAGTGTGGGGAAATATCCTTATAAAATATAACCTTTATATGATATACATTAAAATATACACCTGAAGATGCATCACAATACAAAACATATAGTCAAGGGGTTCTGGGTGGATACCCCACTGCTGGTAGAGAAAAAAGACAAAACTTAGCACTGATACGCATAGGTGAATGCTAACAGTATAACCCAACCAACACAAGTATAACATGTATTGGGGTTCCAGGACGGATACCCCACTTCTGGTAGGACAAGAATATTAGATGTAACTGCTGCGCCGGTGTGGACACAGACAGTCTTACCTGACCGACCAGATGACTAGGATCAGCGTGGTAGGGGAGTCAGGCCTGACGGAAGGGAGTGTAGACAAGAAATACAGTCATGAGAGTATGGATACTGTGCCCTATATCACCCTATATACTTGGTAGGATTGGGGCCTGCTCCCATGCTGCCTGTCTACACAGAGCACTCGCCCTGAAAAGAGCGACCCCGTCCGGATACCTGTCCCTAGTTATGGACCTGAACCCTAGTCTAGTAAACAGACATAAAAAACACAAAGCGACTACAGGCCTCCCGACGTGGCACGTTTCTGTCGTGTCGACTCCTCAGGGGGATAAAATGCATGTAGAGACAAAACGAAAAGTATACCGTCTATGACCGCAAGTAGCAGTCAAACATATGCTGCAGTTGGACGGTTACATGAAAGACTAGACCCAAGGTTCAGAGTCAAAGTCTAGGTGCAGGCATCCATGGTGCAGGATTGCCATGCTACAGAGGAATAAATGCTTCTCTGCTCCTTGGTGTGTAAGGATCTGGTGGTCCTCACTAAAGGTAGTATCCCTAATGTTAAGGGGGTTCATCAACCTATACCAGCCACACTGACACATACCTTCATGGTGTTTAAATAGATCCCCAGCGCGCCTCTTCCAGGGAGACCGCCCTGTCAGCATCAGCGTCGGCGTGTGACGTCACGCGCATGCGCCGTGACGCACCAGACGCCGACGCCGATACCACATGATTACGGCGACCAATCGGATCAGGAGGCGGAGGGAGAGAGCGGTTACCACGGAGAACATGTCAACACAAGGTAACCTCACAGTACGTCCCACGATGGAGGCGTCCGTGACAACGCTACAAAGCAAGATCGTAGCAAATTGAAACTGACATTTCTTGCAGATTCCCAGCAACAAGAACTAGATAGAAAGAGCTGGACACAATACCAGGTTGTTTTGGAAAATTATGAATTAGTAGTATGTCTCCTATATGTGCATCCCTTCCAGAGGAATAGGATGCCACCATAGGATTGAGCATTACTATTGTTGAGGAGTAAGCTTAACCAATATCTATATAAAGCACCCATAGTCCAGCCTTTCATTCAGGCCCAGGGGTGCAGATGTTTTAAGGTGGAATATCCATCGGGATTCTTGCTGAAGCAGATATTTGTCCCAGTTGCCCCCTCTCACAGGCGGTTTGACCACATCAAAACCGAGGAACTTCAGAGAGGCTCTACCATTGTGCACAGTATGGACGTGTTTAGAGATTGGAGTATCTCTTTTGTGTGAGATGTCCCCCAAGTGCTCCCCTATCCGCCTCCTGAATTCCCGTATCGTTTTGCCAACATATTCAATCCCACATTCACACTGGATCCGATATATGACCCCTCTGGATTTACAGTTAATGAAATGCGGGATTGAATATGTCTTGCCTGTAACATTGCTCACAAATGACTTGCTAACCTGTATGCGTTTGCACGCTATACAATTTCCACATCTATAACAACCCACAGTTCTGCATCGCAACCAGGTGGTCTTGGTGCGATCGGGTGCATAGTGACTATGCACTAGCTTATCACGTATGTTCGGCCCCCTACGATAGGTTATTTGTGGTTGGTCACCTAAAACGTCTTTTAAGTCAGGGTCCATTTTGAGGACTTGCCAATGGCGCCCCAAAATCTGCCTGACTTGTTTAGACCCCCTATCGAAATTGGTGATGATTCTCATGACCTTAGTGGGCGGAGTGGATAGTTGATTGGAAGTGAGCAGTGAGCATCTTGGTCGGGACAGGGCTTTCTGGAATGCCGATCTCAACACAAAGTCGGGGTATCCCCTGGACAAAAATCTCATCCTCAGATCAGCTGCTTGGCGAATAAAATCATGCTTGTCTGAGCAGTTGCGTCTCAGACGCAAGTACTGACCTCTAGGAATTCCACTCCTGAGTGGGAGAGGATGGTTACTCTCCCACCTCAGGAGGGAATTCGTAGAGGTGGCCTTCCTATAGATCGACGTGTCCAGTTCACCCTTCGCGTTCCTGGAGATTTTAATATCCAGGAATGGCAAGGTCGTGGGGTGCGACTCACAAGTGAAGTGCATGCCAATATTGTTCTGATTGAGATGCTGGACGAAGGCTTCAAAGGTCCCCTGATCTCCATTCCAGAGTATGAAGATGTCATCGATGTATCGCGCCCACAAGCCAATTTCATAAGTGTCAAGAGCCTCGTCTTCCTTAAAAACGATGGTCTCCTCCCACCAGCCCAGGAATAGATTAGCGTACGATGGGGCGCAGGGACTCCCCATCGCAGTACCCCTGAGCTGGTGGTAGATCCTCCCATCAAAGGTGAAGAAATTACGTGTTAACGTAAACTCAAGAAGACGCAGGACAAATTGGCTGTGGGCGCGATACTGACATCCCCGTGACCGAAGGAAATGTTCTACTGCCCTGAGGCCCAAATTATGTGGTATCGAGGAATAAAGGGCCTCAACGTCAATACTAGAAAGGAGACAGGTCTCCTCCAATGTCAGACCCTCCAAACGCTTAAGGAGGTCGGTGGTATCTCTGACATGGGAGGGGAGAGCCGTAACAAACGGTGCCAATATCCGGTCGATGTAAATACCCAGATTCTGGTTGAGATTGTCCACCCCCGAAACAATGGGTCTCCCCTTCAGAGGACTAACCCCCTTATGCACTTTGGGCAGACTGTAAAATGTAGATTTACGGGGATACAGGGGAAAGAGAAAAGCAAATTCCTCAGCATTAATGATATTGGTAGCTTTCGCTTCATCCAAAATAATTTTAAGTTCACGCCTATATCCCTCGGTGGGGTCATTATACAGAACTTCATACGTCCCTGTGTCTGATAGTATATTCCTACACATATTCTCATATTGCGCCGCGTCCATGACCACGACATTCCCCCCCTTGTCAGCGGGTTTGATGACTATGTGGTGGTCATCAGCTAATGAAGAAATAGCAGTGGTCACGGACTCGGCGCAGTTGGAATGATGCGTGGACACTCTGAGGTCCTCTAGATCCCTGGTGACCATGTTTAGGAATACATCTATACATGACACTTCGTTCGCAGTGGGTGGCATCTTGGTACTTTTCACTTTTAGATTAGTAAATGGACCGTTACCCTTGGTAGTGTCCTCATTGGAGTTCAAGGACTGTAGTAGTTGTACATCCTTAAGTAAGTCAGTAGGAATCCCCAATTCAAGACATTGGCGACGGTCCATTAATCTAAAGTGTTTATGCCACCTTAACTTGCGAATAAACAAATTGATATCTTTGACAGATGCAAATCTGTCAAATTTTGGGGTGGGTACAAACGTCAGGCCTAGTTCTAGGGCTTTAGTCTCATCGATACTGAGGACACGTGATGAAAGGTTTAAGACTTGTGGTCCCAAAACTAATTCGGAGGTTTCTGTGTGCGACTGCGTAGCGGATATTCCATAGTTTGATTGAACTGGCCTAAAAAACGGTTATCCTGGCCTCTGTATGAGCCACGACCTTTACCCTTCCTGTACCTGCCCCTATTGGGGTGTTGACTCACTTTAGGGACAGTTTCTCTCTCCGAATCGGAGTGGTCAGTTTCAGTAGAAGATCTCTCAGAATTGCTTGGTACAGTATCTCTTCTTGTGTTACCAAGAGAGGAATATATACGGTTTTCTTTAAAATCTGAGAGATCTCTAATAAACTGCCGGTGTTTCCTTTCTTTTAGGTGATATTGATATTTTTCTAGGGTTAGGGTTATCACCTAAAAGAAAGGAAACACCGGCAGTTTATTAGAGATCTCTCAGATTTTAAAGAAAACCGTATATATTCCTCTCTTGGTAACACAAGAAGAGATACTGTACCAAGCAATTCTGAGAGATCTTCTACTGAAACTGACCACTCCGATTCGGAGAGAGAAACTGTCCCTAAAGTGAGTCAACACCCCAATAGGGGCAGGTACAGGAAGGGTAAAGGTCGTGGCTCATACAGAGGCCAGGATAACCGTTTTTTAGGCCAGTTCAATCAAACTATGGAATATCCGCTACGCAGTCGCACACAGAAACCTCCGAATTAGTTTTGGGACCACAAGTCTTAAACCTTTCATCACGTGTCCTCAGTATCGATGAGACTAAAGCCCTAGAACTAGGCCTGACGTTTGTACCCACCCCAAAATTTGACAGATTTGCATCTGTCAAAGATATTAATTTGTTTATTCGCAAGTTAAGGTGGCATAAACACTTTAGATTAATGGACCGTCGCCAATGTCTTGAATTGGGGATTCCTACTGACTTACTTAAGGATGTACAACTACTACAGTCCTTGAACTCCAATGAGGACACTACCAAGGGTAACGGTCCATTTACTAATCTAAAAGTGAAAAGTACCAAGATGCCACCCACTGCGAACGAAGTGTCATGTATAGATGTATTCCTAAACATGGTCACCAGGGATCTAGAGGACCTCAGAGTGTCCACGCATCATTCCAACTGCGCCGAGTCCGTGACCACTGCTATTTCTTCATTAGCTGATGACCACCACATAGTCATCAAACCCGCTGACAAGGGGGGGAATGTCGTGGTCATGGACGCGGCGCAATATGAGAATATGTGTAGGAATATACTATCAGACACAGGGACGTATGAAGTTCTGTATAATGACCCCACCGAGGGATATAGGCGTGAACTTAAAATTATTTTGGATGAAGCGAAAGCTACCAATATCATTAATGCTGAGGAATTTGCTTTTCTCTTTCCCCTGTATCCCCGTAAATCTACATTTTACAGTCTGCCCAAAGTGCATAAGGGGGTTAGTCCTCTGAAGGGGAGACCCATTGTTTCGGGGGTGGACAATCTCAACCAGAATCTGGGTATTTACATCGACCGGATATTGGCACCGTTTGTTACGGCTCTCCCCTCCCATGTCAGAGATACCACCGACCTCCTTAAGCGTTTGGAGGGTCTGACATTGGAGGAGACCTGTCTCCTTTCTAGTATTGACGTTGAGGCCCTTTATTCCTCGATACCACATAATTTGGGCCTCAGGGCAGTAGAACATTTCCTTCGGTCACGGGGATGTCAGTATCGCGCCCACAGCCAATTTGTCCTGCGTCTTCTTGAGTTTACGTTAACACGTAATTTCTTCACCTTTGATGGGAGGATCTACCACCAGCTCAGGGGTACTGCGATGGGGAGTCCCTGCGCCCCATCGTACGCTAATCTATTCCTGGGCTGGTGGGAGGAGACCATCGTTTTTAAGGAAGACGAGGCTCTTGACACTTATGAAATTGGCTTGTGGGCGCGATACATCGATGACATCTTCATACTCTGGAATGGAGATCAGGGGACCTTTGAAGCCTTCGTCCAGCATCTCAATCAGAACAATATTGGCATGCACTTCACTTGTGAGTCGCACCCCACGACCTTGCCATTCCTGGATATTAAAATCTCCAGGAACGCGAAGGGTGAACTGGACACGTCGATCTATAGGAAGGCCACCTCTACGAATTCCCTCCTGAGGTGGGAGAGTAACCATCCTCTCCCACTCAGGAGTGGAATTCCTAGAGGTCAGTACTTGCGTCTGAGACGCAACTGCTCAGACAAGCATGATTTTATTCGCCAAGCAGCTGATCTGAGGATGAGATTTTTGTCCAGGGGATACCCCGACTTTGTGTTGAGATCGGCATTCCAGAAAGCCCTGTCCCGACCAAGATGCTCACTGCTCACTTCCAATCAACTATCCACTCCGCCCACTAAGGTCATGAGAATCATCACCAATTTCGATAGGGGGTCTAAACAAGTCAGGCAGATTTTGGGGCGCCATTGGCAAGTCCTCAAAATGGACCCTGACTTAAAAGACGTTTTAGGTGACCAACCACAAATAACCTATCGTAGGGGGCCGAACATACGTGATAAGCTAGTGCATAGTCACTATGCACCCGATCGCACCAAGACCACCTGGTTGCGATGCAGAACTGTGGGTTGTTATAGATGTGGAAATTGTATAGCGTGCAAACGCATACAGGTTAGCAAGTCATTTGTGAGCAATGTTACAGGCAAGACATATTCAATCCCGCATTTCATTAACTGTAAATCCAGAGGGGTCGTATATCGGATCCAGTGTGAATGTGGGATTGAATATGTTGGCAAAACGATACGGGAATTCAGGAGGCGGATAGGGGAGCACTTGGGGGACATCTCACACAAAAGAGATACTCCAATCTCTAAACACGTCCACACTGTGCACAATGGTAGAGCCTCTCTGAAGTTCCTCGGTTTTGATGTGGTCAAACCGCCTGTGAGAGGGGGCAACTGGGACAAATATCTGCTTCAGCAAGAATCCCGATGGATATTCCACCTTAAAACATCTGCACCCCTGGGCCTGAATGAAAGGCTGGACTATGGGTGCTTTATATAGATATTGGTTAAGCTTACTCCTCAACAATAGTAATGCTCAATCCTATGGTGGCATCCTATTCCTCTGGAAGGGATGCACATATAGGAGACATACTACTAATTCATAATTTTCCAAAACAACCTGGTATTGTGTCCAGCTCTTTCTATCTAGTTCTTGTTGCTGGGAATCTGCAAGAAATGTCAGTTTCAATTTGCTACGATCTTGCTTTGTAGCGTTGTCACGGACGCCTCCATCGTGGGACGTACTGTGAGGTTACCTTGTGTTGACATGTTCTCCGTGGTAACCGCTCTCTCCCTCCGCCTCCTGATCCGATTGGTCGCCGTAATCATGTGGTATCGGCGTCGGCGTCTGGTGCGTCGCGGCGCATGCGCGTGACGTCACACGCCGACGCCGATGCTGACAGGGCGGTCTCCCTGGAAGAGGCGCGCTGGGGATCTATTTAAACACCATGAAGGTATGTGTCAGTGTGGCTGGTATAGGTTGATGAACCCCCTTAAGATTAGGGATACTACCTTTAGTGAGGACCACCAGATCCTTACACACCAAGGAGCAGAGAAGCATTTATTCCTCTGTAGCATGGCAATCCTGCACCATGGATGCCTGCCCCTAGACTTTGACTCTGAACCTTGGGTCTAGTCTTTCATGTAACCGTCCAACTGCAGCATATGTTTGACTGCTACTTGCGGTCATAGACGGTATACTTTTCGTTTTGTCTCTACATGCATTTTATCCCCCTGAGGAGTCGACACGACAGAAACGTGCCACGTCGGGAGGCCTGTAGTCGCTTTGTTTTTTATGTTTGTTTACTATACTAGGGTTCAGGTCCATAACTAGGGACAGGTATCCGGACGGGGTCGCTCTTTTCAGGGCGAGTGCTCTGTGTAGACAGGCAGCATGGGAGCAGGCCCCAATCCTACCAAGTATATAGGGTGATATAGGGCACAGTATCCACACTCTCATGACTGTATTTCTTGTCTACACTCCCTTCCGTCAGGCCTGACTCCCCTACCACGCTGATCCTAGTCATCTGGTCGGTCAGGTAAGACTGTCTGTGTCCACACCGGCGCAGCAGTTACATCTAATATTCTTGTCCTACCAGAAGTGGGGTATCCGTCCTGGAACCCCAATACATGTTATACTTGTGTTGGTTGGGTTATACTGTTAGCATTCACCTATGCGTATCAGTGCTAAGTTTTGTCTTTTTTCTCTACCAGCAGTGGGGTATCCACCCAGAACCCCTTGACTATATGTTTTGTATTGTGATGCATCTTCAGGTGTATATTTTAATGTATATCATATAAAGGTTATATTTTATAAGGATATTTCCCCACACTCTTTCATTGTGGGCCACTCACACCTATATATGATATCATACTAATAAAAATTCTGTATCAGAGGGCAAATTCAGTCTGCTTGGGGAACATGTTATTATTAATGAAACTGGGATCTGTATACATTTGACGTATGATCTGGGGTCCGTATACATTTGGTGTCTTATCTGGGGTCTGTATACATTTGGTGTCTGATCTGGGGTCTGTATACATTTGACGTATGATCTGGGGTCTGTATACATTTGACGTATGATCTGGGGTCTGTATACAATTGGTGTCTGATCTGGGGTCTGTATACATTTGACTTATGATCTGGGGTCTGTATACATTTGACGTCTGATCTGGGGTCTGTATACATTTGACGTCTGATCTGGGGTCTGTATACATTTGACGTCTGATCTGGGGTCTGTATATATTTGATGTATGATCTGGGGTCTGTATACATTTGACGTCTGATCTGGGGTCTGTATACATTTGACGTATGATCTGGGGTCTGTATACATTTGGTGTTTGATCTGGGGTCCGTATACATTTGGTGTCTGATCTGGGGTCTGTATGCATTTGGTGTCTGATCTGGGGTCTGTATACATTTGACGTCTGATCTGGGGTCTGTATACATTTGACGTCTGATCTGGGGTCTGTATACATTTGACGTATGATCTCGGGTCTGTATGCATTTGGCGTCTGATCTGGGGTCTGTATACATTTGACGTCTGATCTGGGATCTGTATACATTTGACGTCTGATCTGAGGTCTGTATACATTTGACGTCTGATATGGGGTCTGTATACATTTGACGTCTGATCTGGGGTCCGTATACATTTGGTGTCTGATCTGGGGTCTGTATACATTTGGTGTCTGATCTGGGGTCTGTATACATTTGATGTATGATCTGGGGTCTGTATACATTTGACGTATGATCTGGGGTCTGTATACATTTGACGTCTGATCTGGGGTCTGTATACATTTGACGTCTGATCTGGGGTTTGTATACATTTGACGTATGATCTCGGGTCTGTATGAATTGAGGGCTGATTTGGGGTCTGTATACATTTGACGTATGATCTCGGGTCTGTATGAATTGAGGGCTGATTTGGGGTCTGTATACATTTGATGTATGATCTGGGGTCTGTATACATTTGACGTCTGATCTGGGGTCTGTATACATTTGACGTCTGATCTGGGATCTGTATACATTTGACGTCTGATCTGGGGTTTGTATACATTTGACGTCTGATCTGGGGTCTGTATACATTTGACGTCTGATCTGGGGTCTGTATACATTTGACGTCTGATCTGGGGTCTGTATACATTTGACGTCTGATCTGGGGTCCGTATACATTTGGTGTCTGATCTGGGGTCTGTATACATTTGACGTCTGATCTGGGGTTTGTATACATTTGACGTCTGATCTGGGGTCTGTATACATTTGACGTCTGATCTGGGGTCTGTATACATTTGACGTCTGATCTGGGGTCCGTATACATTTGGTGTCTGATCTGGGGTCTGTATACATTTGACGTCTGATCTGGGGTCTGTATACATTTGACGTCTGATCTGGGGTCCGTATACATTTGGTGTCTGATCTGGGGTCTGTATACATTTGGTGTCTGATCTGGGGTCTGTATACATTTGGTGTCTGATCTGGGGTCCGTATACATTTGGTGTCTGATCTGGGGTCTGTATGCATTTGGTGTCTGATCTGGGGTCTGTATACATTTGGTGTCTGATCTGGGGTCTGTATACATTTGATGTATGATCTGGGGTCTGTATACATTTGATGTATGATCTGGGGTCTGTATACATTTGACGTCTGATCTGGGGTCTGTATACATTTGGTGTCTGATCTGGGGTCTGTATACATTTGACGTCTGATCTGGGGTCCGTATACATTTGGTGTCTGATCTGGGGTCTGTATGCATTTGGTGTCTGATCTGGGGTCTGTATGCATTTGGTGTCTGATCTGGGGTCTGTATACATTTGGTGTCTGATCTGGGGTCTGTATACATTTGATGTATGATCTGGGGTCTGTATACATTTGATGTATGATCTCGGGTCTGTATACATTTGACGTCTGATCTGGGGTCTGTATACATTTGACGTATGATCTCGGGTCTGTATGAATTGAGGGCTGATTTGGGGTTTGCATTAACCGGGCTTTCTGAGATTTTTATACTGATGACCTGTCCTCTGGATAGTGAATGAAAAGAGGCGACAGCAGCATCTTCAGTGCATTCTTTATTGGACGAGCTTCGCAGAAAGTGTACCATAAAAACCAGACAGCAACGTTTCGGCTACATGGTAGCCTTTATCAAGCCTTTACACTGTCCTCTGTATGGGTCATCAGTACCTGATCAGCGGGGGTTGGACGGCCGGGGCGCCCGCTGATTAACTGTTTAAGAAGGTGCCAGTGCTTGCAGTTTTCCCTGGTCTAGTGACGACACGGTTACGTAGCCTAGGAGCAGCTCAGCCCCATAGAAGTAAATGGGGCTGAGCGCGATACCAAGCACGACCACTATAATATGTACGGAGCTGTGCTTGGTGAGCTGAAAGAAGGTAGCAGCACTCTCAGGAGAACCACTGCCTTCTTAAAAAGCTGATTGGCGGGGGTCCAGGGGTCCCCACTGATAAGATTCTGATGAGCTACTCTGAGGACAGGTCGTCAGTATAAAGATCACAGAAAACCATTTTAGTTTTAGGGTCTTGTCTAGAGGTCTGTCTATATATTGGGGGTCTGGTCTAAAGGTCTGTATGAAGTTTGGGGTCTGTATTAATTCTATGGTCTGTATTCATTTGGGGTCTCATCTGGTTTCTGTACTAAGGGGTGTTCAGCTTATGAGTTGGAAATGTTCTTAATGTGCGGCCTATATATATAGTCTATGGCTTTTTAGGACAGTACACCTCAAATATATCCCGAAGGTGTTTGGCCTGTTTGAGTAGTAGTAAAAATCATATAGAAGTCATATAGTAGTCATATAAAAGTCACAAAAAAAGAAGACAGAGAATTCATGTATATTATATACAAAGCGGTTGCAATCTACAAGGAGATAATATATTGTCTTGGACCTAAGGCTACAGAGGAAGATGAGCTCTGAGCTCTGGGCTTGGGACTTGGGACTGCAAGACGCCAGACATGAGGAATTTATGGTGCAAGCCAAGGAGATATACGAAGTCTTGGACCAGAGGCCACAGTGGATGATGAGCAATGGGTCTGGGGTGCCCTGAGGAAAATGCTGTGGGGTCTCCGGAGGAGAGTGCTGTGGGGTGCCCGGAGAAGAATGTCTTGGGGTGCCCTGAGGAAAATTCTGTGGGGTCTCCGGAGGAGAGTGCTGTGGGGTGCCCAGAGGAGAATGTCTTGGGGTGCCCTGAGGAGAATGCTGTGGGGTGCCCTGAGGAAAATGCTGTGGGGTCTCCGGAGGAGAGTGCTGTGGGGTGCCCGGAGGAGAATGTCTTGGGGTGCCTTGAGGAGAATGCTGTGGGGTGCCCTGAGGAAAATCCTGTGGGGTCTCCGGAGGAGAATGCCTTGGGGTTCCCTGAGGAGAATGCTGTGGGCTGTCCTGAGGAAAATGCTGTGGGGTCCCCGGAGGAGAGTGCTGTGGGGTGCCCGGAGGAGAATGTCTTGGGGTGCCCTGAGGAGAATGCTGTGGGGTGCCCTGAGGAGAATGCTGTGAGGTGCCCTGAGGAAAGTGCTGTGGGGTGCCCGGAGGAGAATGTCTTGGGGTGCCCTGAGGAGAATGCTGTGGGTGCCCTGAGGAAAATTCTTTGGGGTCTCCGGAGGAGAGTGCTGTGGGGTGCCCGGAGGAGAATGCCTTGGGGTTCCCTGAGGAGAATGCTGTGGGCTGCCCTGAGGAAAATGCTGTGAGGTCCCCAGAGGAGAGTGCTGTGGGGTGCCTGGAGGAGAGTGCTGTGAGGTACATTGAAGAGAGTGCTATGTGTTGACCAGAGGAGAATGCTGCAGGGTGTCAAGATAAGCATGCTGCGGGTGCCCGGAAGAGAGTCCTGTGGGATTTCTGGAGGAGTGCGCTGTGGGGTGCCCGGAGGAGAGTGCTGTGGGGTGCCCGGAGGAGAGTGCTGTGGGGTGCCCGGAGGAGAGTGCTGTGGGGTGTCTGGAGGAGAGTGCTGTGGGGTGCCCGGAGGAGAGTGCTGTGGGGTGTCTGGAGGAGAGTGCTGTGGGGTGCCCGGAGGAGAGTGCTGTGGGGTGTCTGGAGGAGAGTGCTGTGGGGTGCCTGGAGGAAAGTGCTGTGAGGCGCCCGGAGAAGGATGCTGTGGAGTACCCAGAGGAGGCAGAAAATACTGAGGTGGACGAAGAAGTGCTGGAAAAGCAAGCATGGGAAGAAGGACCAGACATGGGTCCCAAGAACAGCGGTGAGCTCCGTGGTGGTGAGACACAAGAAACTTTTCCTTCATTTACCATAACTGACTGCCCATCTGTCCCCCTTTCTTCTGCCTCTAAAGACTTTGGACTTCCCCAAAACTTCATCAGTAAAGATGATGTCTGGTGTGCTGTTTGTCCGGGATGGATAGCGGACCACCAGAACTGGATATATTGTGCCCTAATGTACGGTGGAGGAGAGGGGGTGAATGCTCCCTTCTGAGCCCAAGAGAACTTGTAAATGTAATAAAAGGTCCCACAAAACCTCCTGACCCCAGACTCCATCTCACAGGCTGGACTGTCCTGGGAGCCACCTGACTGGGCCCAATGAATCAAACTGCTCACAGAGAAACGGCTGGGGGTCTGGTCTGGAAGCCATATTGAGATTCTTGGTGCTTCATGATTATATTTGACAGTGATCTGCCCCAGGAAATGACTGAGCCTTGGACTATACAGATAATGGACGGTTATAGAAACCAGTGGATCCATATGGACTACAAGTGAGATGGCCAGCGGCCTGTATAGGCCACATGGCCAGCTCACTTATTGGAGAGAAGGAGAGGTTGTGACAGGGCCTCATGTCCAGCTTATATCTCCTAATAATGTGCTTGTTACAATGTATAACCTTCATCCTCCTCTGATCAGCCATGGACCTACAGACCCTATTAGAGTCATGTATCTTACAAACATTTAGGGGGGAAGGGGATGTAAACCTTTTCTATGTTGCTGGGAGCTTCACTGATGAAAAAGGTTTTATACACTGTCCGCAGACAGATCACCTTGGAATGTGGTGGCCTGGTGGGAGAGGCAGGACAGCATGGACTTCATCACCTTCTGATCATGGACACTTCAGAAGTTGCTGGATGGTTGGGGGTTGGTAGTCTTTCCCACCCCCACCTACCAATTGGTTGGGGGAGTGATGAGAAGACAAAGTAAAGAAGTTCGGTGTGGTAGTTGTTAGTTGCTATTTTGTACTGGAAGGGTCAGGATCTGAGTTGAGGCCAGATCCTGGGACCATGTGTGAGCATTGTCTTATCAGGGAGATGTGTTGAAGCCATCCCCTGGGATATTCCCGTTGTACTGGAATACAAATAAAAGAGTTCAGCTCCATCTTGATCGTCTGTCTGCTGTATGAAAGAACCTCAAAACGAAGCCCTTGTGACACATATGGATACGTAGGGATTAGTCACAGTTCTATTGGTTTAATTATCAACCATAGAATGTAAGGGCCCAGCCCAAAGAGTAAAGGATTTCTGCCAGTTGGTCAGTGGATTGTCTACTGCAATCATCATGCATTATGTGTCTTACTATAGCTCTCCATGCATGTTGTGCCTGTCTTACTATGGCTGTCCATGCATGTTGTGCCTGTCTTACTATGGCTGTCCATGCATGTTGTGCCTGTATTATTATGGCTGTACATGCGTGTCGTGCCTGTCTTATTATGGCTGTCCATGCGTGCCGTGCCTGTCTTACTATGGCTGTCCATGCATGTTGTGCCTGTCTTACTATGGCTGTCCATGCGTGCCGTGCCTGTCTTACTATGGCTGTCCATGCGTGTCGTGCCTGTCTTATTATGGCTGTCCATGCATGTTGTGCCTGTCTTACTATGGCTGTCCATGCGTGCCGTGACTGTCTTACTATGGCTGTCCATGCGTGCCGTGCCTGTCTTACTATGGCTGTCCATGCATGCCATGTCTGTCTTACTATGACTGTCCATGCGTGCCGTGTCTGTTTTACTATGGCTGTCCATGCGTGTATTGCCTGTCTTACTATGACTGTCCATGCGTGCCGTGTCTGTTTTACTATGGCTGTCCATGCGTGTCTTGCCTGTCTTATTATGGCTGTCCATGCGTGTCGTGCCTGTCTTATTATGGCTGTCCATGCGTGTCGTGCCTGTCTTATTATGGCTGTCCATGCGTGTCGTGCCTGTCTTATTATGGCTGTCCATGCGTGTCGTGCCTGTATTATTATGGCTGTCCATGCGTGTCGTGCCTGTCTTATTATGGCTGTCCATGCGTGTCGTGCCTGTCTTACTATGGCTGTCCATGCGTGTCGTGCCTGTCTTACTATGGCTGTCCATGCATGTTGTGCCTGTCTTACTATGGCTGTCCATGCGTGCCGTGCCTGTCTTACTATGGCTGTCCATGCATGTTGTGCCTGTCTTACTATGGCTGTCCATGCGTGCCGTGACTGTCTTACTATGGCTGTCCATGCGTGCTGTGCCTGTCTTACTATGGCTGTACATGCGTGCCGTGCCTGTCTTACTATGGCTGTCCATGCATGCCATGTCTGTCTTACTATGACTGTCCATGCGTGCCGTGTCTGTTTTACTATGGCTGTCCATGCGTGTATTGCCTGTCTTACTATGACTGTCCATGCGTGCCGTGTCTGTTTTACTATGGCTGTCCATGCGTGTCGTGCCTGTATTATTATGGCTGTCCATGCGTGTCGTGCCTGTCTTATTATGGCTGTCCATGCGTGTCGTGCCTGTCTTACTATGGCTGTCCATGCATGTTGTGCCTGTCTTATTATGGCTGTCCATGCGTGCTGTGACTGTCTTACTATGGCTGTACATGCGTGCCGTGCCTGTCTTACTATGGCGGTTCCATGTGTGCCGTGACTGTCTTACTATGGCTGTCCATGCATGTTGTGCCTGTCTTACTATGGCTGTCCATGCGTGCCGTGCCTGTCTTACTATGGCGGTTCCATGTGTGCCGTGACTGTCTTACTATGGCTGTCCATGCGTGCCATGTCTGTCTTACTATGGCTGTACATGCGTGCCGTGCCTGTCTTACTATGACTGTCCATGCATGTCGTGCCTGTCTTATTATGGCTGTCCATGCATGTCGTGCCTGTCTTATTATGGCTGTCCATGCTTGTCGTGCCTGTCTTATTATGGCTGTCCATGCGTGTCGTGCCTGTATTATTATGGCTGTCCATGCGTGTCGTGCCTGTATTATTATGGCTGTCCATGCGTGTCGTGCCTGTCTTATTATGACTGTCCATGCGTGTCGTGCCTGTCTTATTATGGCTGTCCATGCGTGTCGTGCTTGTCTTATTATGGCTGTCCATGCGTGTCTTGCCTGTCTTATTATGGCTGTCCATGCGTGTCGTGCCTGTCTTATTATGGCTGTCCATGCGTGTCGTGCCTGTCTTATTATGGCTGTCCATGCGTGTCTTGTCTGTCTTATTATGGCTGTCCATGCGTGTCGTGCCTGTCTTATTATGACTGTCCATGCGTGTCTTGCCTGTCTTATTATGGCTGTCCATGCGTGTCGTGCCTGTCTTATTATGGCTGTCCATGCGTGTCGTGCCTGTATTATTATGACTGTCCATGTGTGTCGTGCCTGTCTTATTATGGCTGTCCATGCGTGTCGTGCCTGTCTTATTATGGCTGTCCATGCGTGCTGTGACTGTCTTATTATGGCTGTCCATGCGTGTCGTGCCTGTCTTATTATGGCTGTCCATGCGTGTCGTGCCTGTATTATTATGACTGTCCATGTGTGTCGTGCCTGTCTTATTATGGCTGTCCATGCGTGTCTTGTCTGTCTTATTATGACTGTCCATGTGTGTCGTGCCTGTCTTATTATGGCTGTCCATGCGTGTCGTGCCTGTCTTATTATGGCTGTCCATGCGTGTCGTGCCTGTCTTATTATGGCTGTCCATGCGTGTCTTGCCTGTCTTATTATGGCTGTCCATGCGTGTCGTGCCTGTCTTATTATGGCTGTCCATGCGTGTCTTGCCTGTCTTATTATGGCTGTCCATGCGTGTCGTGCCTGTCTTATTATGGCTGTCCATGCGTGTCGTGCCTGTCTTACTATGACTGTCCATGCGTGTCGTGCCTGTCTTATTATGGCTGTCCATGCGTGTCGTGCCTGTCTTATTATGGCTGTCCATGCGTGTCGTGCCTGTCTTATTATGACTGTCCATGTGTGTCGTGCCTGTCTTATTATGGCTGTCCATGCGTGCCGTGCCTGTCTTATTATGGCTGTCCATGCGTGTCGTGCCTGTCTTATTATGGCTGTCCATGCGTGCTGTGACTGTCTTATTATGGCTGTCCATGCGTGTCGTGCCTGTCTTATTATGGCTGTCCATGCGTGTCGTGCCTGTCTTATTATGGCTGTCCATGCGTGTCGTGCCTGTCTTATTATGGCTGTCCATGCGTGCTGTGACTGTCTTATTATGGCTGTCCATGCGTGTCGTGCCTGTCTTATTATGGCTGTCCATGCGTGTCTTGCCTGTCTTATTATGGCTGTCCATGCGTGTCGTGCCTGTCTTATTATGGCTGTCCATGCGTGTCGTGCCTGTCTTATTATGGCTGTCCATGCGTGTCTTGCCTGTCTTATTATGGCTGTCCATGCGTGTCTTGCCTGTCTTATTATGGCTGTCCATGCGTGTCGTGCCTGTCTTATTATGGCTGTCCATGCGTGTCGTGCCTGTCTTATTATGGCTCTCTATGTGTGTCTTGCCTGTATTATTATGGCTGTCCATGCGTGTCGGGCCTGTCTTATTATGGCTGTCCATGCGTGTCGTGCCTGTCTTATTATGGCTGTCCATGCGTGTCGTGCCTGTCTTATTATGGCTGTCCATGCGTGTCGTGCCTGTCTTATTATGGCTGTCCATGCGTGTCGTGCCTGTCTTATTATGGCTGTCCATGCGTGTCGTGCCTGTCTTATTATGGCTGTCCATGCGTGTCTTGCCTGTCTTATTATGGCTGTCCATGCGTGCTGTGACTGTCTTATTATGCTGTCCATGCGTGTCGTGCCTGTCTTATTATGGCTGTCCATGCGTGTCGTGCCTGTCTTATTATGGCTGTCCATGCGTGTCGTGCCTGTCTTATTATGGCTGTCCATGCGTGTCGTGCCTGTCTTATTATGGCTGTCCATGCGTGTCGTGCCTGTCTTACTATGACTGTCCATGCGTGTATTGCCTGTCTTATTATGGCTGTCCATGCGTGTCGTGCCTGTCTTATTATGGCTGTCCATGCGTGTCGTGCCTGTCTTATTATGGCTGTCCATGCGTGTCGTGCCTGTCTTATTATGGCTGTCCATGCGTGTCGTGCCTGTCTTATTATGGCTGTCCATGCGTGTCGTGCCTGTATTATTATGGCTGTCCATGCGTGTCGTGCCTGTCTTATTATGGCTGTCCATGCGTGTCTTGCCTGTCTTATTATGGCTGTCCATGCGTGTCTTGTCTGTCTTATTATGGCTGTCCATGCGTGTCGTGCCTGTCTTATTATGGCTGTCCATGCGTGTCTTGCCTGTCTTATTATGGCTGTCCATGCGTGTCGTGCCTGTCTTATTATGGCTGTCCATGCGTGTCGTGCCTGTATTATTATGGCTGTCCATGCGTGTCGTGTCTGTCTTATTATGGCTGTCCATGCGTGTCGTGCCTGTCTTATTATGGCTGTCCATGCGTGTCGTGCCTGTCTTACTATGGCTGTCCATGCGTGTCGTGCCTGTATTATTATGGCTGTCCATGCGTGTCGTGCCTGTCTTATTATGGCTGTCCATGCGTGTCTTGTCTGTCTTATTATGGCTGTCCATGCGTGTCGTGCCTGTATTATTATGGCTGTCCATGCGTGTCTTGCCTGTCTTATTATGGCTGTCCATGCGTGTCGTGCCTGTCTTATTATGGCTGTCCATGCGTGTCGTGCCTGTCTTATTATGGCTGTCCATGCGTGTCGTGCCTGTCTTATTATGGCTGTCCATGCGTGTCGTGCCTGTCTTATTATGGCTGTCCATGCGTGTCGTGCCTGTCTTATTATGGCTGTCCATGCGTGTCGTGCCTGTCTTATTATGGCTGTCCATGCGTGTCGTGCCTGTCTTATTATGGCTGTCCATGCGTGTCGTGCCTGTCTTACTATGGCTGTCCATGTGTGTCGTGCCTGTCTTATTATGGCTGTCCATGCGTGTCTTGCCTGTCTTATTATGGCTGTCCATGCGTGTCGGGCCTGTCTCATTATGGCTGTCCATGCGTGTCGTGCCTGTCTTATTATGGCTGTCCATGCGTGTCGTGCCTGTCTTATTATGGCTGTCCATGCGTGTCTTGCCTGTCTTATTATGGCTGTCCATGCGTGTCGTGCCTGTCTTATTATGGCTGTCCATGCGTGTCGTGCCTGTCTTATTATGGCTGTCCATGCGTGTCGTGCCTGTCTTATTATGGCTGTCCATGCGTGTCGTGCCTGTCTTATTATGGCTGTCCATGCGTGTCGTGCCTGTCTTATTATGGCTGTCCATGCGTGTCGTGCCTGTCTTATTATGGCTGTCCATGCGTGTCGTGCCTGTCTTATTATGGCTGTCCATGCGTGTCGTGCCTGTCTTATTATGGCTGTCCATGCGTGTCGTGCCTGTCTTATTATGGCTGTCCATGCGTGTCGTGCCTGTCTTATTATGGCTGTCCATGCGTGTCGTGCCTGTATTATTATGGCTGTACATGCGTGTCGTGCCTGTATTATTATGGCTGTCCATGCGTGTCGTGCCTGTCTTATTATGGCTGTCCATGCGTGTCGTGCCTGTCTTATTATGGCTGTCCATGCGTGTCGTGCCTGTCTTATTATGGCTGTCCATGCGTGTCGTGCCTGTCTTATTATGGCTGTCCATGCGTGTCGTGCCTGTCTTATTATGGCTGTCCATGCGTGTCGTGCCTGTATTATTATGGCTGTCCATGCGTGTCGTGCCTGTCTTATTATGGCTGTCCATGCGTGTCGTGCCTGTCTTATTATGACTGTCCATGCGTGTCGTGCCTGTCTTATTATGGCTGTCCATGCGTGTCGTGCCTGTCTTATTATGGCTGTCCATGCGTGTCGTGCCTGTCTTATTATGACTGTCCATGCGTGTCGTGCCTGTCTTATTATGGCTGTCCATGCGTGTCGTGCCTGTCTTATTATGACTGTCCATGCGTGTCGTGCCTGTCTTATTATGGCTGTCCATGCGTGTCTTGCCTGTCTTATTATGGCTGTCCATGCGTGTCGTGCCTGTCTTATTATGGCTGTCCATGCGTGCTGTGACTGTCTTATTATGGCTGTCCATGCGTGTCGTGCCTGTCTTATTATGGCTGTCCATGCGTGTCGTGCCTGTCTTATTATGGCTGTCCATGCGTGTCTTGCCTGTCTTATTATGGCTGTCCATGCGTGTTGTGCCTGTCTTATTATGGCTGTCCATGCGTGTCGTGCCTGTCTTATTATGGCTGTCCATGCGTGTCGTGCATGTCTTATTATGGCTGTCCATGCGTGTCGTGCCTGTCTTATTATGGCTGTCCATGCGTGTCGTGCCTGTCTTATTATGGCTGTCCATGCGTGTCGTGCCTGTCTTATTATGGCTGTCCATGCGTGTCGTGCCTGTCTTATTATGGCTGTCCATGCGTGTCGTGCCTGTCTTATTATGGCTGTCCATGCGTGTCTTGCCTGTCTTATTATGGCTGTCCATGCGTGTCTTCCCTGTCTTATTATGGCTGTCCATGCGTGTCGTGCCTGTCTTATTATGGCTGTCCATGCGTGTCGTGCCTGTCTTATTATGGCTGTCCATGCGTGTCTTGCCTGTCTTATTATGGCTGTCCATGCGTGTCGTGCCTGTCTTATTATGGCTGTCCATGCGTGTCGTGCCTGTCTTATTATGGCTGTCCATGCGTGTCGTGCCTGTCTTATTATGGCTGTCCATGCGTGTCGTGCCTGTATTATTATGGCTGTCCATGCGTGTCGTGCCTGTCTTATTATGGCTGTCCATGCGTGTCGTGCCTGTCTTACTATGACTGTCCATGCGTGTATTGCCTGTCTTATTATGGCTGTCCATGCGTGTCGTGCCTGTCTTATTATGGCTGTCCATGCGTGTCGTGCCTGTCTTATTATGGCTGTCCATGCGTGTCGTGCCTGTCTTATTATGGCTGTCCATGCGTGTCGTGCCTGTCTTATTATGGCTGTCCATGCGTGTCGTGCCTGTATTATTATGGCTGTCCATGCGTGTCGTGCCTGTCTTATTATGGCTGTCCATGCGTGTCTTGCCTGTCTTATTATGGCTGTCCATGCGTGTCTTGTCTGTCTTATTATGGCTGTCCATGCGTGTCGTGCCTGTCTTATTATGGCTGTCCATGCGTGTCGTGCCTGTCTTATTATGGCTGTCCATGCGTGTCGTGCCTGTATTATTATGGCTGTCCATGCGTGTCGTGCCTGTCTTATTATGGCTGTCCATGCGTGTCTTGTCTGTCTTATTATGGCTGTCCATGCGTGTCGTGCCTGTCTTATTATGACTGTCCATGCGTGTCTTGCCTGTCTTATTATGGCTGTCCATGCGTGTCGTGCCTGTCTTATATGGCTGTCCATGCGTGTCGTGCCTGTCTTACTATGGCTGTCCATGCGTGTCGTGCTTGTCTTATTATGGCTGTCCATGCGTGTCTTGCCTGTCTTATTATGGCTGTCCATGCGTGTCTTGCCTGTATTATTATGGCTGTCCATGCGTGTCGTGCCTGTCTTATTATGGCTGTCCATGCGTGTCATGCCTGTCTTACTAAGGCTGTCCATGCGTGTCGTGCTTGTCTTATTATGGCTGTCCATGCATGCCATGTCTGTCTTATTATGGCTGTCCATGCGTGTCGTGCCTGTCTTATTATGGCTGTCCATGCGTGTCGTGCCTGTCTTATTATGACTGTCCATGCGTGTCGTGCCTGTCTTATTATGGCTGTCCATGCGTGTCGTGCCTGTCTTATATGGCTGTCCATGCGTGTCGTGCCTGTCTTACTATGGCTGTCCATGCGTGTCGTGCCTGTCTTATTATGGCTGTCCATGCGTGTCTTGCCTGTCTTATTATGGCTGTCCATGCGTGTCTTGCCTGTATTATTATGGCTGTCCATGCGTGTCGTGCCTGTCTTATTATGGCTGTCCATGCGTGTCATGCCTGTCTTACTAAGGCTGTCCATGCGTGTCGTGCCTGTCTTATTATGGCTGTCCATGCGTGTCGTGCCTGTCTTATTATGGCTGTCCATGCGTGTCGTGCCTGTCTTATTATGACTGTCCATGCGTGTCGTGCCTGTCTTATTATGGCTGTCCATGCGTGTCGTGCCTGTCTTATATGGCTGTCCATGCGTGTCGTGCCTGTCTTACTATGGCTGTCCATGCGTGTCGTGCTTGTCTTATTATGGCTGTCCATGCGTGTCTTGCCTGTCTTATTATGGCTGTCCATGCGTGTCTTGCCTGTATTATTATGGCTGTCCATGCGTGTCGTGCCTGTCTTATTATGGCTGTCCATGCGTGTCATGCCTGTCTTACTAAGGCTGTCCATGCGTGCTGTGCCTGTCTTATTATGGCTGTCCATGCGTGTCGTGCCTGTCTTATTATGGCTGTCCATGCGTGTCGTGCCTGTCTTACTATGGCTGTCCATGCGTGTCGTGCCTGTCTTATTATGGCTGTCCATGCGTGTCGTGCTTGTCTTATTATGGCTGTCCATGCGTGTCTTGCCTGTCTTATTATGGCTGTCCATGCGTGTCGTGCCTTTCTTATTATGGCTGTCCATGCGTGTCGTGCCTGTCTTATTATGGCTGTCCATGCGTGTCTTGCCTGTCTTATTATGGCTGTCCATGCGTGTCGTGCCTGTGTTACTACGGCTGTCCATGCATGCCATGTCTGTCTTATTATGGCTGTCCATGCGTGTATTGCCTGTCTTACTATGGCTGTCCATGCGTGCCGTGCCTGTCTTACTATGGCTGTCCATGCGTGTCGTGCCTGTCTTATTATGGCTGTCCATGCGTGTATTGCCTGTCTTACTATGGCTGTCCATGCGTGCCGTGCCTGTCTTACTATGGCTGTCCATGCGTGCCGTGCCTGTCTTACTATGGCTGTCCATGCGTGCCGTGCCTGTCTTACTATGGCTGTCCATGCGTGCCGTGTCTGTTTTACTATGGCTGTCCATGCGTGCAGTGACTGTCTTAGTATGGCTGTCCATGCGTGCAGTGACTGTCTTAGTATGGCTGTCCATGCGTGTCGTGCCTGTCTTATTATGGCTGTCCATGCGTGTCTTGCCTGTCTTATTATGGCTGTCCATGCGTGTCGTGCCTGTCTTATTATGGCTCTCTATGCGTGTCTTATATGGCTGTCCATGCGTGTCGTGCCTGTCTTATTATGGCTGTCCATGTGTGTCGTGCCTGTCTTATTATGGCTGTCCATGCGTGTCGTGCCTGTCTTATTATGGCTGTCCATGCGTGTCGTGCCTGTCTTATTATGGCTGTCAATGCGTGTCGTGCCTGTCTTATTATGGCTGTCAATGCGTGTCGTGCCTGTCTTATTATGGCTGTCCATGCGTGTCGTGCCTGTCTTATTATGGCTGTCCATGCGTGTCTTGCCTGTCTTATTATGGCTGTCCATGCGTGTCTTGCCTGTCTTATTATGGCTGTCCATGCGTGTCTTGCCTGTCTTATTATGGCTGTCCATGCGTGTCTTGCCTGTCTTATTATGGCTGTCCATGCGTGTCGTGCCTGTCTTATTATGGCTGTCCATGCTGTAACGGACCGTTTCAGCAGACAAAGGGTTAAAATCCGTTTAGGCGATGTGCCCCTTTCTGAGAGACAGGCTCAGCTACTGCAGAACACCAAGCTCCCGAACTGGATACAAAGTAGCACTCCAAACTGGAACCTCACGAATAGCTGCTAGCAGACGTACAGGAATCGGCTTACACTCCTGGCAATCAGTCTCTAACAGCATACAGCGGATCCCCCCAATAACGAGACAAGGCTCCGTGTTGAGGGTCAAGCAGTGGTCTGCCTGTACTTCACGTACAGCCTCTTTTATTCATAAACCACAAACATAGTACGGCCCACAGGGTTTTGAAATGCAACCAATCAGTAATTTACAACACATACAATGTAACTACAGCAACCAATCATTCACGCCCCCAGAGGACCAGAAGGGAGACTGCGTCCCAGGACAGATACAACATATCCCCACAATGCATCATGGTTCCCTCCTCTCTGTCCCGGAGACAACCGAGGAGCAATCCAATTATCTCTCAGGACAAAGGGAGATCACCAATACACATGTGAGGACAACAGAACAGACATCACCATTTAAACACACAATGGGACAATGGCACAATAGAATCACACCCAGCATATTCCTCCCAAGCTGACAAGTTACACTTATTATAAATTGTTACAACTTTGTGAGTTTACATTGTCCATACATATAACTTACATCAATTTAAACAGTATAACTTGGGGACAAACCTATCCAAAATTCACTTGAATAGGTTCAGGGGTTTAAAAGTTAGTATATGGCCCATAATCCTGGGGCAAGAGGCCAGCAGTCAGGCCTCTCCAAAACCCAATGGCGAGGTTGGTTTCGCCACACATCTCCCCCCCCCCCCCCCCCCCCCAGGGAAGACTAACCAGATACCTGACCTCACGCCAGTCGGTACCTGAGTTAGTCTGGCAGTCCACCCACAACCAAATACTGGACCTGTTGCATTTGGTAGCCTGTCTCTGTCCAGTGAGTCCACCACGGTTGTGTTGGAAGCTGGTACTCCCGGTCTCTGTGTTGCTCCCTGGCTTAGAGTCTGGTTGTTGGAGGGGAGACCGACTGTCTCTACCCCCTGTGCTGTAAGTGCAGAGACCACTGTTCCATCTGCACTGTTGTGGGGCTTACTGTCTCCCCCTGGTGCGTTAAGCTGCTGCTGGGGAGAGGGGGTAACGTGCTCCTCTCCCATACATACTTCCAGCCGCTGGGGAGGGCGACCGACCGTCTCCGCTCCCAATACAGTGTCCTGCTGCTGGGGAAAGGAGACTGGGCTCTCTATTCCCTGCTGGACAATCTGCCGCTGGGGGACAGGACCGACTGTCTATGCCCCCTGTAACTCCGCCTGCCGCTGGGGAATGGAGACTGGGCTCCCAATTCCCTGTACATCACACGGCCGCTGGGGAAAGGAGACTGGGCTCCCAATTCCCGGCACATCACTCGGCCGCTGGGGAATGGAGACTGGGCTCCCAATTCCCAAAAAATCATGCTGCTGCTGGGGGGCAGGAACAACTACCTCTGCCCCCTGTAACTCAGCCTGCCGCTGGGGAGGGAGGCCACTGCTCTCCTCTCCCTGCA